>NW_026117476.1:0-40353 GCF_001640805.2 Lates calcarifer
GAAAGCCATAATTTGCTGTCGGAGAGCCTTTCCCTCTTTCCCTCTTTTGTGCACTGTATACAAGCTCAGTGTGTGAATAAGCGCTTTTCCCAGCGTTTTGAGGTTATTCAGCTCAGAATGGCTTAATACTGCACTATCTGACCAGGACAAGACAAACTAAGAACTCAGCCACACGGACTTGAAAGTTTCTTATTTACAATATTAGTAAACAAGCATTATGGTAATTTGCTGTCGGGAGAGCCTTTCCCCTTTCCCTCTTTGTGCACTGTATACAAGCTCAGTGTGTGAATAAGCGCTTTTCCCAGCGTTTTGAGGCTTATTCAGCTCAGAATGGCTTAATACTGCACTATCTGACCAGGACAAGACAAACTAAGAACTCAGCCACACGGACTTGAAAGTTTCTTAATTTACAATATTAGTAAACAAGCATTATGGTTGAAAGCCATAATTTGCTGTCGGGAGAGCCTTTCCCTCTTTCCCTCTTTTTGTGCACTGTATACAAGCTCAGTGTGTGAATAAGCGCTTTTCCCAGCGTTTTGAGGCTTATTCAGCTCAGAATGGCTTAATACTGCACTATCTGACCAGGACAAGACAAACTAAGAACTCAGCCACACGGACTTGAAAGTTTCTTATTTACAATATTAGTAAACAAGCATTATGGTTGAATAATTTGCTGTCGGGAGAGCTTTCCTCTTTCCCTCTTTGTGCACTGTATACAAGCTCAGTGTGTGAATAAGCGCTTTTCCCAGCGTTTTGAGGCTTATTCAGCTCAGAATGGCTTAATACTGCACTATCTGACCAGGACAAGACAAACTAAGAACTCAGCCACACGGACTTGAAAGTTTCTTAATTTACAATATTAGTAAACAAGCATTATGGTTGAATAATTTGCTGTCGGAGAGCCTTTCCCTCTTTCCTCTTTTGTGCACTGTATACAAGCTCAGTGTGTGAATAAGCGCTTTTCCCAGCGTTTTGAGGCTTATTCAGCTCAGAATGGCTTAATACTGCACTATCTGACCAGGACAAGACAAACTAAGAACTCAGCCACACGGACTTGAAAGTTTCTTAATTTACAATATTAGTAAACAAGCATTATGGTTGAATAATTTGCTGTCGGGAGAGCCTTTCCTCTTTCCCTCTTTGTGCACTGTATACAAGCTCAGTGTGTGAATAAGCGCTTTTCCCAGCGTTTTGAGGCTTATTCAGCTCAGAATGGCTTAATACTGCACTATCTGACCAGGACAAGACAAACTAAGAACTCAGCCACACGGACTTGAAAGTTTCTTATTTACAATATTAGTAAACAAGCATTATGGTAATTTCTGTCGGGAGAGCCTTTCCCTCTTTTGTGCACTGTATAAAGCTCAGTGTGTGAATAAGCGCTTTTCCCAGCGTTTTGAGGCTTATTCAGCTCAGAATGGCTTAATACTGCACTATCTGACCAGGACAAGACAAACTAAAACTCAGCCACACGGACTTGAAAGTTTCTTAATTTACAATATTAGTAAACAAGCATTATGGTTGAAAGCCATAATTTGCTGTCGGGAGAGCCTTTCCCTCTTCCCTCTTTTGTGCACTGTATACAAGCTCAGTGTGTGAATAAGCGCTTTTCCCAGCGTTTTGAGGCTTATTCAGCTCAGAATGGCTTAATACTGCACTATCTGACCAGGACAAGACAAACTAAGAACTCAGCCACACGGACTTGAAAGTTTCTTAATTTACAATATTAGTAAACAAGCATTATGGTAATTTTGTCGGGAGAGCCTTTCCCTCTTTCCCTCTTTTGTGCACTGTATACAAGCTCAGTGTGTGAATAAGCGCTTTTCCCAGCGTTTTGAGGCTTATTCAGCTCAGAATGGCTTAATACTGCACTATCTGACCAGGACAAGACAACTAAGAACTCAGCCACACGGACTTGAAAGTTTCTTAATTTACAATATTAGTAAACAAGCATTATGGTTGAATAATTTGCTGTCGGGAGAGCCTTTCCCTCTTTCCCTCTTTTGTGCACTGTATACAAGCTCAGTGTGTGAATAAGCGCTTTTCCCAGCGTTTTGAGGCTTATTCAGCTCAGAATGGCTTAATACTGCACTATCTGACCAGGACAAGACAAACTAAGAACTCAGCCACACGGACTTGAAAGTTTCTTAATTTACAATATTAGTAAACAAGCATTATGGTTGAATTTTGCTGTCGGGAGAGCCTTTCCCTCTTTCCCTCTTTTGTGCACTGTATACAATCTCAGTGTGTGAATAAGCGCTTTTCCCAGCGTTTTGAGGCTTATTCAGCTCAGAATGGCTTAATACTGCACTATCTGACCAGGACAAGACAAACTAAGAACTCAGCCACACGGACTTGAAAGTTTCTTAATTTACAATATTAGTAAACAAGCATTATGGTTGAATAATTTGCTGTCGGGAGAGCCTTTCCCTCTTTCCCTCTTTTGTGCACTGTATACAAGCTCAGTGTGTGAATAAGCGCTTTTCCCAGCGTTTTGAGGCTTATTCAGCTCAGAATGGCTTAATACTGCACTATCTGACCAGGACAAGACAAACTAAGAACTCAGCCACACGGACTTGAAAGTTTCTTATTTACAATATTAGTAAACAAGCATTATGGTTGAAAGCCATAATTTGCTGTCGGGAGAGCCTTTCCCTCTTTCCCTCTTTTGTGCACTGTATACAAGCTCAGTGTGTGAATAAGCGCTTTTCCCAGCGTTTTGAGGCTTATTCAGCTCAGAATGGCTTAATACTGCACTATCTGACCAGGACAAGACAAACTAAGAACTCAGCCACACGGACTTGAAAGTTTCTTATTTACAATATTAGTAAACAAGCATTATGGTTGAAAGCCATAATTTGCTGTCGGGAGAGCCTTTCCCTCTTTCCCTCTTTTGTGCACTGTATACAAGCTCAGTGTGTGAATAAGCGCTTTTCCCAGCGTTTTGAGGCTTATTCAGCTCAGAATGGCTTAATACTGCACTATCTGACCAGGACAAGACAAACTAAGAACTCAGCCACACGGACTTGAAAGTTTCTTAACAATATTAGTAAACAAGCATTATGGTTGAATAATTTGCTGTCGGGAGAGCCTTTCCCTCTTTCCTCTTTTGTGCACTGTATACAAGCTCAGTGTGTGAATAAGCGCTTTTCCCAGCGTTTTGAGGCTTATTCAGCTCAGAATGGCTTAATACTGCACTATCTGACCAGGACAAGACAAACTAAGAACTCAGCCACACGGACTTGAAAGTTTCTTAATTTACAATATTAGTAAACAAGCATTATGGTTGAAAGCCATAATTTGCTGTCGGGAGAGCCTTTCCCTCTTTCCTCTTTTGCACTGTATACAAGCTCAGTGTGTGAATAAGCGCTTTTCCCAGCGTTTTGAGGCTTATTCAGCTCAGAATGGCTTAATACTGCACTATCTGACCAGGACAAGACAAACTAAGAACTCAGCCACACGGACTTGAAAGTTTCTTAATTTACAATATTAGTAAACAAGCATTATGGTAATTTGCTGTCGGGAGAGCCTTTCCCTCTTCCCTCTTTTGTGCACTGTATACAAGCTCAGTGTGTGAATAAGCGCTTTTCCCAGCGTTTTGAGGCTTATTCAGCTCAGAATGGCTTAATACTGCACTATCTGACCAGGACAAGACAAACTAAGAACTCAGCCACACGGACTTGAAAGTTCTTAATTTACAATATTAGTAAACAAGCATTATGGTTGAAAGCCATAATTTGCTGTCGGGAGAGCCTTTCCCTCTTTCCCTCTTTGTGCACTGTATACAAGCTCAGTGTGTGAATAAGCGCTTTTCCCAGCGTTTTGAGGCTTATTCAGCTCAGAATGGCTTAATACTGCACTATCTGACCAGGACAAGACAACTAAGAACTCAGCACACGGACTTGAAAGTTTCTTAATTTACAATATTAGTAAACAAGCATTATGGTAATTTGCTGTCGGAGAGCCTTTCCCTCTTTCCCTCTTTTGTGCACTGTATAATCTCAGTGTGTGAATAAGCGCTTTTCCCAGCGTTTTGAGGCTTATTCAGCTCAGAATGGCTTAATACTGCACTATCTGACCAGGACAAGACAAACTAAGAACTCAGCCACACGGACTTGAAAGTTTCTTAATTTACAATATTAGTAAACAAGCATTATGGTTGAATAATTGCTGTCGGGAGAGCCTTTCCCTCTTTCCCTTTTGTGCACTGTATACAAGCTCAGTGTGTGAATAAGCGCTTTTCCCAGCGTTTTGAGCTTATTCAGCTCAGAATGGCTTAATACTGCACTATCTGACCAGGACAAGACAAACTAAGAACTCAGCCACACGGACTTGAAAGTTTCTTATTTACAATATTAGTAAACAAGCATTATGGTTGAAACCATAATTTGCTGTCGGGAGAGCCTTTCCCTCTTTCCTCTTTTGTGCACTGTATACAAGCTCAGTGTGTGAATAAGCGCTTTTCCCAGCGTTTTGAGGCTTATTCAGCTCAGAATGGCTTAATACTGCACTATCTGACCAGGACAACAAACTAAGAACTCAGCCACACGGACTTGAAAGTTTCTTATTTACAATATTAGTAAACAAGCATTATGGTAATTTGCTGTCGGGAGAGCCTTTCCCTCTTTTGTGCACTGTATACAAGCTCAGTGTGTGAATAAGCGCTTTTCCCAGCGTTTTGAGCTTATTCAGCTCAGAATGGCTTAATACTGCACTATCTGACCAGGACAAGACAAACTAAGAACTCAGCCACACGGACTTGAAAGTTTCTTAATTTACAATATTAGTAAACAGCATTATGGTTGAAACCATAATTTGCTGTCGGGAGAGCTTTCCCTCTTTCCCTCTTTTGTGCACTGTATACAAGCTCAGTGTGTGAATAAGCGCTTTTCCCAGCGTTTTGAGGCTTATTCAGCTCAGAATGGCTTAATACTGCACTATCTGACCAGGACAAGACAAACTAAGAACTCAGCCACGGACTTGAAAGTTTCTTAATTTACAATATTAGTAAACAAGCATTATGGTAAATTTGCTGTCGGGAGAGCCTTTCCCTCTTTCCCTCTTTTGTGCACTGTATACAAGCTCAGTGTGTGAATAAGCGCTTTTCCCAGCGTTTTGAGGCTTATTCAGCTCAGAATGGCTTAATACTGCACTATCTGACCAGGACAAGACAAACTAAGAACTCAGCCACACGGACTTGAAAGTTTCTTAATTTACAATATTAGTAAACAAGCATTATGGTTGAATAATTTGCTGTCGGAGAGCCTTTCCCTCTTTCCCTCTTTTGTGCACTGTATACAAGCTCAGTGTGTGAATAAGCGCTTTTCCAGCGTTTTGAGGCTTATTCAGCTCAGAATGGCTTAATACTGCACTATCTGACCAGGACAAGACAAACTAAGAACTCAGCCACACGGACTTGAAAGTTTCTTATTTACAATATTAGTAAACAAGCATTGGTTGAAAGCCATAATTTGCTGTCGGGAGAGCCTTTCCCTCTTTCCCTCTTTGTGCACTGTATACAAGCTCAGTGTGTGAATAAGCGCTTTCCCCAGCGTTTTGAGGCTTATTCAGCTCAGAATGGCTTAATACTGCACTATCTGACCAGGACAAGACAAACTAAGAACTCAGCCACACGGACTTGAAAGTTTCTTAATTTACAATATTAGTAAACAAGCATTATGGTTGAAATAATTTGCTGTCGGGAGAGCCTTTCCCTCTTTCCCTCTTTTGTGCACTGTATACAAGCTCAGTGTGTGAATAAGCGCTTTTCCCAGCGTTTTGAGGCTTATTCAGCTCAGAATGGCTTAATACTGCACTATCTGACCAGGACAAGACAAACTAAGAACTCAGCCACACGGACTCTTAATTTACAATATAGTAAACAAGCATTATGGTTGAATAATTTGCTGTCTTTCCCTCTTTGTTTGTGCACTGTATACAAGCTCAGTGTGTGAATAAGCGCTTTTCCCAGCGTTTTGAGGCTTATTCAGCTCAGAATGGCTTAATACTGCACTATCTGACCAGGACAAGACAAACTAAGAACTCAGCCACACGGACTTGAAAGTTTCTTATTTACAATATTAGTAAACAAGCATTATGGTTGAATAATTTGCTGTCGGGAGAGCCTTTCCTCTTTCCCTCTTTTGTGCACTGTATACAAGCTCAGTGTGTGAATAAGCGCTTTTCCCAGCGTTTTGAGGCTTATTCAGCTCAGAATGGCTTAATACTGCACTATCTGACCAGGACAAAGACAAACTAAGAACTCAGCCACACGGACTGAAAGTTTCTTAATTTACAATATTAGTAAACAAGCATTATGGTAATTTGCTGTCGGGAGAGCCTTTCCCTCTTTTGTGCACTGTATACAAGCTCAGTGTGTGAATAAGCGCTTTTCCCAGCGTTTTGAGGCTTATTCAGCTCAGAATGGCTTAATACTGCACTATCTGACCAGGACAAGACAAACTAAGAACTCAGCCACACGGACTTGAAAGTTTCTTAATTTACAATATTAGTAAACAAGCATTATGGTAATTTGCTGTCGGGAGAGCCTTTCCCTCTTTCCTCTTTTGTGCACTGTATACAAGCTCAGTGTGTGAATAAGCGCTTTTCCCAGCGTTTTGAGGCTTATTCAGCTCAGAATGGCTTAATACTGCACTATCTGACCAGGACAAGACAAACTAAGAACTCAGCCACACGGACTTGAAAGTTCTTAATTTACAATATTAGTAAACAAGCATTATGGTTGAAATAATTGCTGTCGGGAGAGCCTTTCCCTCTTTCCCTCTTTTGTGCACTGTATACAAGCTCAGTGTGTGAATAAGCGCTTTTCCCAGCGTTTTGAGGCTTATTCAGCTCAGAATGGCTTAATACTGCACTATCTGACCAGGACAAGACAAACTAAGAACTCAGCCACACGGACTTGAAAGTTTCTTATTTTACAATATTAGTAAACAAGCATTATGGTTGAAAGCCATAATTTGCTGTCGGAGAGCCTTTCCCTCTTTCCCTCTTTTGTGCACTGTATACAAGCTCAGTGTGTGAATAAGCGCTTTTCCCAGCGTTTTGAGGCTTATTCAGCTCAGAATGGCTTAATACTGCACTATCTGACCAGGACAAGACAAACTAAGAACTCAGCCACACGGACTTGAAAGTTTCTTAATTTACAATATTAGTAAACAAGCATTATGGTAATTTGCTGTCGGGAGAGCCTTTCCCTCTTTCCCTCTTTTGTGCACTGTATACAAGCTCAGTGTGTGAATAAGCGCTTTTCCCAGCGTTTTGAGGCTTATTCAGCTCAGAATGGCTTAATACTGCACTATCTGACCAGGACAAGACAAACTAAGAACTCAGCCACACGGACTTGAAAGTTTCTTAATTTACAATATTAGTAAACAAGCATTATGGTTGAATAATTTGCTGTCGGGAGAGCCTTTCCCTCTTTCCTTTTGTGCACTGTATACAAGCTCAGTGTGTGAATAAGCGCTTTTCCCAGCGTTTTGAGGCTTATTCAGCTCAGAATGGCTTAATACTGCACTATCTGACCAGGACAAGACAAACTAAGAACTCAGCCACACGGACTTGAAAGTTTCTTAATTTACAATATTAGTAAACAAGCATTATGGTTGAAAGCCATAATTTGCTGTCGGGAGAGCCTTTCCCTCTTTCCCTCTTTTGTGCACTGTATACAAGCTCAGTGTGTGAATAAGCGCTTTTCCCAGCGTTTTGAGGCTTATTCAGCTCAGAATGGCTTAATACTGCACTATCTGACCAGGACAAGACAAACTAAGAACTCAGCCACACGGACTTGAAAGTTTCTTAATTTACAATATTAGTAAACAAGCATTATGGTAATTTTGCTGTCGGGAGAGCCTTTCCCTCTTTTGTGCACTGTATACAAGCTCAGTGTGTGAATAAGCGCTTTTCCCAGCGTTTTGAGGCTTATTCAGCTCAGAATGGCTTAATACTGCACTATCTGACCAGGACAAGACAAACTAAGAACTCAGCCACACGGACTTGAAAGTTTCTTAATTTACAATATTAGTAAACAAGCATTATGGTAATTTGCTGTCGGGAGAGCCTTTCCCTCTTTCCCTCTTTTGTGCACTGTATACAAGCTCAGTGTGTGAATAAGCGCTTTTCCCAGCGTTTTGAGGCTTATTCAGCTCAGAATGGCTTAATACTGCACTATCTGACCAGGACAAGACAAACTAAGAACTCAGCCACACGGACTTGAAAGTTTCTTAATTTACAATATTAGTAAACAAGCATTATGGTAATTTGCTGTCGGGAGAGCCTTTCCCTCTTTCCCTCTTTTGTGCACTGTATACAAGCTCAGTGTGTGAATAAGCGCTTTTCCCAGCGTTTTGAGGCTTATTCAGCTCAGAATGGCTTAATACTGCACTATCTGACCAGGACAAGACAAACTAAGAACTCAGCCACACGGACTTGAAAGTTTCTTATTTACAATATTAGTAAACAAGCATTATGGTTGAATTTGCTGTCGGGAGAGCCTTTCCCTCTTTCCCTCTTTTGTGCACTGTATACAAGCTCAGTGTGTGAATAAGCGCTTTTCCCAGCGTTTTGAGGCTTATTCAGCTCAGAATGGCTTAATACTGCACTATCTGACCAGGACAAGACAAACTAAGAACTCAGCCACACGGACTTGAAAGTTTCTTAATTTACAATATTAGTAAACAAGCATTATGGTTGAAAGCCATAATTTGCTGTCGGGAGAGCCTTTCCCTCTTTCCCTCTTTTGTGCACTGTATACAAGCTCAGTGTGTGAATAAGCGCTTTTCCCAGCGTTTTGAGGCTTATTCAGCTCAGAATGGCTTAATACTGCACTATCTGACCAGGACAAGACAAACTAAGAACTCAGCCACACGGACTTGAAAGTTTCTTAATTTACAATATTAGTAAACAAGCATTATGGTAATTTTGCTGTCGGGAGAGCCTTTCCCTCTTTTGTGCACTGTATACAAGCTCAGTGTGTGAATAAGCGCTTTTCCCAGCGTTTTGAGGCTTATTCAGCTCAGAATGGCTTAATACTGCACTATCTGACCAGGACAAGACAAACTAAGAACTCAGCCACACGGACTTGAAAGTTTCTTAATTTACAATATTAGTAAACAAGCATTATGGTAATTTGCTGTCGGGAGAGCCTTTCCCTCTTTCCCTCTTTTGTGCACTGTATACAAGCTCAGTGTGTGAATAAGCGCTTTTCCCAGCGTTTTGAGGCTTATTCAGCTCAGAATGGCTTAATACTGCACTATCTGACCAGGACAAGACAAACTAAGAACTCAGCCACACGGACTTGAAAGTTTCTTAATTTACAATATTAGTAAACAAGCATTATGGTAATTTGCTGTCGGGAGAGCCTTTCCCTCTTTCCCTCTTTTGTGCACTGTATACAAGCTCAGTGTGTGAATAAGCGCTTTTCCAGCGTTTTGAGGCTTATTCAGCTCAGAATGGCTTAATACTGCACTATCTGACCAGGACAAGACAAACTAAGAACTCAGCCACACGGACTTGAAAGTTTCTTAATTTACAATATTAGTAAACAAGCATTATGGTAATTTGCTGTCGGGAGAGCCTTTCCCTCTTTCCCTCTTTTGTGCACTGTATACAAGCTCAGTGTGTGAATAAGCGC
This sequence comes from Lates calcarifer, assembly GCF_001640805.2. Lineage (NCBI taxonomy): Eukaryota > Metazoa > Chordata > Actinopteri > Centropomidae > Lates > Lates calcarifer. The sequence goes on from NW_026117476.1 coordinate 9,650, forward strand.
TTTTCCCAGCGTTTTGAGGCTTATTCAGCTCAGAATGGCTTAATACTGCACTATCTGACCAGGACAAGACAAACTAAGAACTCAGCCACACGGACTTGAAAGTTTCTTAATTTACAATATTAGTAAACAAGCATTATGGTTGAAAGCCATAATTTGCTGTCGGGAGAGCCTTTCCCTCTTTCCCTCTTTTGTGCACTGTATACAAGCTCAGTGTGTGAATAAGCGCTTTTCCAGCGTTTTGAGGCTTATTCAGCTCAGAATGGCTTAATACTGCACTATCTGACCAGGACAAGACAAACTAAGAACTCAGCCACACGGACTTGAAAGTTTCTTAATTTACAATATTAGTAAACAAGCATTATGGTAATTTGCTGTCGGGAGAGCCTTTCCCTCTTTTGTGCACTGTATACAAGCTCAGTGTGTGAATAAGCGCTTTTCCCAGCGTTTTGAGGCTTATTCAGCTCAGAATGGCTTAATACTGCACTATCTGACCAGGACAAGACAAACTAAGAACTCAGCCACACGGACTTGAAAGTTTCTTAATTTACAATATTAGTAAACAAGCATTATGGTTGAAAGCCATAATTTGCTGTCGGGAGAGCCTTTCCCTCTTTCCCTCTTTTGTGCACTGTATACAAGCTCAGTGTGTGAATAAGCGCTTTTCCCAGCGTTTTGAGGCTTATTCAGCTCAGAATGGCTTAATACTGCACTATCTGACCAGGACAAGACAAACTAAGAACTCAGCCACACGGACTTGAAAGTTTCTTAATTTACAATATTAGTAAACAAGCATTATGGTTGAATAATTTGCTGTCGGAGAGCCTTTCCCTCTTTCCCTCTTTTGTGCACTGTATACAAGCTCAGTGTGTGAATAAGCGCTTTTCCCAGCGTTTTGAGGCTTATTCAGCTCAGAATGGCTTAATACTGCACTATCTGACCAGGACAAGACAAACTAAGAACTCAGCCACACGGACTTGAAAGTTTCTTAATTTACAATATTAGTAAACAAGCATTATGGTAATTTGCTGTCGGGAGAGCCTTTCCCTCTTTCCCTCTTTTGTGCACTGTATACAAGCTCAGTGTGTGAATAAGCGCTTTTCCCAGCGTTTTGAGGCTTATTCAGCTCAGAATGGCTTAATACTGCACTATCTGACCAGGACAAGACAAACTAAGAACTCAGCCACACGGACTTGAAAGTTTCTTAATTTACAATATTAGTAAACAAGCATTATGGTTGAAAGCCATAATTTGCTGTCGGGAGAGCCTTTCCCTCTTTCCCTCTTTTGTGCACTGTATACAAGCTCAGTGTGTGAATAAGCGCTTTTCCCAGCGTTTTGAGGCTTATTCAGCTCAGAATGGCTTAATACTGCACTATCTGACCAGGACAAGACAAACTAAGAACTCAGCCACACGGACTTGAAAGTTTCTTAATTTACAATATTAGTAAACAAGCATTATGGTTGAAAGCCATAATTTGCTGTCGGGAGAGCCTTTCCCTCTTTCCCTCTTTTGTGCACTGTATACAAGCTCAGTGTGTGAATAAGCGCTTTTCCCAGCGTTTTGAGGCTTATTCAGCTCAGAATGGCTTAATACTGCACTATCTGACCAGGACAAGACAAACTAAGAACTCAGCCACACGGACTTGAAAGTTTCTTATTTACAATATTAGTAAACAAGCATTATGGTTGAAAGCCATAATTTGCTGTCGGAGAGCCTTTCCCTCTTTCCCTCTTTTGTGCACTGTATACAAGCTCAGTGTGTGAATAAGCGCTTTTCCCAGCGTTTTGAGGCTTATTCAGCTCAGAATGGCTTAATACTGCACTATCTGACCAGGACAAGACAAACTAAGAACTCAGCCACACGGACTTGAAAGTTTCTTAATTTACAATATTAGTAAACAAGCATTATGGTTGAAAGCCATAATTTGCTGTCGGGAGAGCCTTTCCCTCTTTCCCTCTTTTGTGCACTGTATACAAGCTCAGTGTGTGAATAAGCGCTTTTCCCAGCGTTTTGAGGCTTATTCAGCTCAGAATGGCTTAATACTGCACTATCTGACCAGGACAAGACAAACTAAGAACTCAGCCACACGGACTTGAAAGTTTCTTAATTTACAATATTAGTAAACAAGCATTATGGTAATTTGCTGTCGGAGAGCCTTTCCCTCTTTCCTCTTTTGTGCACTGTATACAAGCTCAGTGTGTGAATAAGCGCTTTTCCAGCGTTTTGAGGCTTATTCAGCTCAGAATGGCTTAATACTGCACTATCTGACCAGGACAAGACAAACTAAGAACTCAGCCACACGGACTTGAAAGTTTCTTAATTTACAATATTAGTAAACAAGCATTATGGTAATTTGCTGTCGGGAGAGCCTTTCCCTCTTTCCCTCTTTTGTGCACTGTATACAAGCTCAGTGTGTGAATAAGCGCTTTTCCCAGCGTTTTGAGGCTTATTCAGCTCAGAATGGCTTAATACTGCACTATCTGACCAGGACAAGACAAACTAAGAACTCAGCCACACGGACTTGAAAGTTTCTTAATTTACAATATTAGTAAACAAGCATTATGGTTGAAAGCCATAATTGCTGTCGGGAGAGCCTTTCCCTCTTTCCCTCTTTTGTGCACTGTATACAAGCTCAGTGTGTGAATAAGCGCTTTTCCCAGCGTTTTGAGGCTTATTCAGCTCAGAATGGCTTAATACTGCACTATCTGACCAGGACAAGACAAACTAAGAACTCAGCCACACGGACTTGAAAGTTTCTTAATTTACAATATTAGTAAACAAGCATTATGGTTGAAAGCCATAATTTGCTGTCGGAGAGCCTTTCCCTCTTTCCCTCTTTTGTGCACTGTATACAAGCTCAGTGTGTGAATAAGCGCTTTTCCCAGCGTTTTGAGGCTTATTCAGCTCAGAATGGCTTAATACTGCACTATCTGACCAGGACAAGACAAACTAAGAACTCAGCCACACGGACTTGAAAGTTTCTTAATTTACAATATTAGTAAACAAGCATTATGGTTGAAAGCCATAATTTGCTGTCGGGAGCCTTTCCCTCTTTCCTCTTTTTGTGCACTGTATACAAGCTCAGTGTGTGAATAAGCGCTTTTCCCAGCGTTTTGAGGCTTATTCAGCTCAGAATGGCTTAATACTGCACTATCTGACCAGGACAAGACAAACTAAGAACTCAGCCACACGGACTTGAAAGTTTCTTAATTTACAATATTAGTAAACAAGCATTATGGTAATTTGCTGTCGGGAGAGCCTTTCCCTCTTTCCCTCTTTTGTGCACTGTATACAAGCTCAGTGTGTGAATAAGCGCTTTTCCCAGCGTTTTGAGGCTTATTCAGCTCAGAATGGCTTAATACTGCACTATCTGACCAGGACAAGACAAACTAAGAACTCAGCCACACGGACTTGAAAGTTTCTTAATTTACAATATTAGTAAACAAGCATTATGGTTGAAAGCCATAATTGCTGTCGGGAGAGCCTTTCCCTCTTTCCCTCTTTTGTGCACTGTATACAAGCTCAGTGTGTGAATAAGCGCTTTTCCCAGCGTTTTGAGGCTTATTCAGCTCAGAATGGCTTAATACTGCACTATCTGACCAGGACAAGACAAACTAAGAACTCAGCCACACGGACTTGAAAGTTTCTTAATTTACAATATTAGTAAACAAGCATTATGGTTGAATAATTTGCTGTCGGGAGAGCCTTTCCCTCTTTCCCTCTTTTGTGCACTGTATACAAGCTCAGTGTGTGAATAAGCGCTTTTCCAGCGTTTTGAGGCTTATTCAGCTCAGAATGGCTTAATACTGCACTATCTGACCAGGACAAGACAAACTAAGAACTCAGCCACACGGACTTGAAAGTTTCTTAATTTACAATATTAGTAAACAAGCATTATGGTAATAATTTGCTGTCGGAGAGCCTTTCCCTCTTTTGTGCACTGTATACAAGCTCAGTGTGTGAATAAGCGCTTTTCCCAGCGTTTTGAGGCTTATTCAGCTCAGAATGGCTTAATACTGCACTATCTGACCAGGACAAGACAAACTAAGAACTCAGCCACACGGACTTGAAAGTTTCTTAATTTACAATATTAGTAAACAAGCATTATGGTAATTTGCTGTCGGGAGAGCCTTTCCCTCTTTCCCTCTTTTGTGCACTGTATACAAGCTCAGTGTGTGAATAAGCGCTTTTCCCAGCGTTTTGAGGCTTATTCAGCTCAGAATGGCTTAATACTGCACTATCTGACCAGGACAAGACAAACTAAGAACTCAGCCACACGGACTTGAAAGTTTCTTAATTTACAATATTAGTAAACAAGCATTATGGTAATTGCTGTCGGGAGAGCCTTTCCCTCTTTCCTCTTTTGTGCACTGTATACAAGCTCAGTGTGTGAATAAGCGCTTTTCCCAGCGTTTTGAGGCTTATTCAGCTCAGAATGGCTTAATACTGCACTATCTGACCAGGACAAGACAAACTAAGAACTCAGCCACACGGACTTGAAAGTTTCTTAATTTACAATATTAGTAAACAAGCATTATGGTTGAAAGCCATAATTTGCTGTCGGAGAGCCTTTCCCTCTTTCCTCTTTTGTGCACTGTATACAAGCTCAGTGTGTGAATAAGCGCTTTTCCCAGCGTTTTGAGGCTTATTCAGCTCAGAATGGCTTAATACTGCACTATCTGACCAGGACAAGACAAACTAAGAACTCAGCCACACGGACTTGAAAGTTTCTTAATTTACAATATTAGTAAACAAGCATTATGGTTGAAAGCCATAATTTGCTGTCGGGAGAGCCTTTCCCTCTTTCCTCTTTTGTGCACTGTATACAAGCTCAGTGTGTGAATAAGCGCTTTTCCCAGCGTTTTGAGGCTTATTCAGCTCAGAATGGCTTAATACTGCACTATCTGACCAGGACAAGACAAACTAAGAACTCAGCCACACGGACTTGAAAGTTTCTTAATTTACAATATTAGTAAACAAGCATTATGGTTGAAAGCCATAATTTGCTGTCGGGAGAGCCTTTCCCTCTTTCCCTCTTTTGTGCACTGTATACAAGCTCAGTGTGTGAATAAGCGCTTTTCCCAGCGTTTTGAGGCTTATTCAGCTCAGAATGGCTTAATACTGCACTATCTGACCAGGACAAGACAAACTAAGAACTCAGCCACACGGACTTGAAAGTTTCTTAATTTACAATATTAGTAAACAAGCATTATGGTTGAAAATAATTTGCTGTCGGGAGAGCCTTTCCCTCTTTCCCTCTTTTGTGCACTGTATACAAGCTCAGTGTGTGAATAAGCGCTTTTCCCAGCGTTTTGAGGCTTATTCAGCTCAGAATGGCTTAATACTGCACTATCTGACCAGGACAAGACAAACTAAGAACTCAGCCACACGGACTTGAAAGTTTCTTAATTTACAATATTAGTAAACAAGCATTATGGTTGAAAGCCATAATTTGCTGTCGGGAGAGCCTTTCCCTCTTTCCCTCTTTTGTGCACTGTATACAAGCTCAGTGTGTGAATAAGCGCTTTTCCCAGCGTTTTGAGGCTTATTCAGCTCAGAATGGCTTAATACTGCACTATCTGACCAGGACAAGACAAACTAAGAACTCAGCCACACGGACTTGAAAGTTTCTTAATTTACAATATTAGTAAACAAGCATTATGGTTGAAAGCCATAATTTGCTGTCGGGAGAGCCTTTCCCTCTTTCCCTCTTTTGTGCACTGTATACAAGCTCAGTGTGTGAATAAGCGCTTTTCCCAGCGTTTTGAGGCTTATTCAGCTCAGAATGGCTTAATACTGCACTATCTGACCAGGACAAGACAAACTAAGAACTCAGCCACACGGACTTGAAAGTTTCTTAATTTACAATATTAGTAAACAAGCATTATGGTTGAAAGCCATAATTTGCTGTCGGGAGAGCCTTTCCCTCTTTCCCTCTTTTGTGCACTGTATACAAGCTCAGTGTGTGAATAAGCGCTTTTCCCAGCGTTTTGAGGCTTATTCAGCTCAGAATGGCTTAATACTGCACTATCTGACCAGGACAAGACAAACTAAGAACTCAGCCACACGGACTTGAAAGTTCTTAATTTACAATATTAGTAAACAAGCATTATGGTTGAAACCATAATTTGCTGTCGGAGAGCCTTTCCCTCTTTCCCTCTTTGTGCACTGTATACAAGCTCAGTGTGTGAATAAGCGCTTTTCCCAGCGTTTTGAGGCTTATTCAGCTCAGAATGGCTTAATACTGCACTATCTGACCAGGACAAGACAAACTAAGAACTCAGCCACACGGACTTGAAAGTTTCTTAATTTACAATATTAGTAAACAAGCATTATGGTTGAATAATTTGCTGTCGGGAGAGCCTTTCCCTCTTTCCCTCTTTTGTGCACTGTATACAAGCTCAGTGTGTGAATAAGCGCTTTTCCCAGCGTTTTGAGGCTTATTCAGCTCAGAATGGCTTAATACTGCACTATCTGACCAGGACAAGACAAACTAAGAACTCAGCCACACGGACTTGAAAGTTTCTTAATTTACAATATTAGTAAACAAGCATTATGGTAATAATTTGCTGTCGGGAGAGCCTTTCCCTCTTTCCCTCTTTTGTGCACTGTATACAAGCTCAGTGTGTGAATAAGCGCTTTTCCAGCGTTTTGAGGCTTATTCAGCTCAGAATGGCTTAATACTGCACTATCTGACCAGGACAAGACAAACTAAGAACTCAGCCACACGGACTTGAAAGTTTCTTAATTTACAATATTAGTAAACAAGCATTATGGTTGAAAGCCATAATTTGCTGTCGGGAGAGCCTTTCCCTCTTTCCCTCTTTTGTGCACTGTATACAAGCTCAGTGTGTGAATAAGCGCTTTTCCCAGCGTTTTGAGGCTTATTCAGCTCAGAATGGCTTAATACTGCACTATCTGACCAGGACAAGACAAACTAAGAACTCAGCCACACGGACTTGAAAGTTTCTTATTTACAATATTAGTAAACAAGCATTATGGTTGAAAGCCATAATTTGCTGTCGGGAGAGCCTTTCCCTCTTTCCCTCTTTTGTGCACTGTATACAAGCTCAGTGTGTGAATAAGCGCTTTTCCCAGCGTTTTGAGGCTTATTCAGCTCAGAATGGCTTAATACTGCACTATCTGACCAGGACAAGACAAACTAAGAACTCAGCCACACGGACTTGAAAGTTTCTTAATTTACAATATTAGTAAACAAGCATTATGGTTGAAACCATAATTTGCTGTCGGGAGAGCCTTTCCCTCTTTCCCTCTTTGTGCACTGTATACAAGCTCAGTGTGTGAATAAGCGCTTTTCCCAGCGTTTTGAGGCTTATTCAGCTCAGAATGGCTTAATACTGCACTATCTGACCAGGACAAGACAAACTAAGAACTCAGCCACACGGACTTGAAAGTTTCTTAATTTACAATATTAGTAAACAAGCATTATGGTTGAAATTTGCTGTCGGGAGAGCCTTTCCCTCTTTCCCTCTTTTGTGCACTGTATACAAGCTCAGTGTGTGAATAAGCGCTTTTCCCAGCGTTTTGAGGCTTATTCAGCTCAGAATGGCTTAATACTGCACTATCTGACCAGGACAAGACAAACTAAGAACTCAGCCACACGGACTTGAAAGTTTCTTAATTTACAATATTAGTAAACAAGCATTATGGTTGAAAGCCATAATTTGCTGTCGGGAGAGCCTTTCCCTCTTTCCCTCTTTTGTGCACTGTATACAAGCTCAGTGTGTGAATAAGCGCTTTTCCCAGCGTTTTGAGGCTTATTCAGCTCAGAATGGCTTAATACTGCACTATCTGACCAGGACAAGACAAACTAAGAACTCAGCCACACGGACTTGAAAGTTTCTTAATTTACAATATTAGTAAACAAGCATTATGGTTGAATAATTTGCTGTCGGGAGAGCCTTTCCCTCTTTCCCCTTTTGTGCACTGTATACAAGCTCAGTGTGTGAATAAGCGCTTTTCCCAGCGTTTTGAGGCTTATTCAGCTCAGAATGGCTTAATACTGCACTATCTGACCAGGACAAGACAAACTAAGAACTCAGCCACACGGACTTGAAAGTTTCTTAATTTACAATATTAGTAAACAAGCATTATGGTTGAAAGCCATAATTTGCTGTCGGGAGAGCCTTTCCCTCTTTCCCTCTTTTGTGCACTGTATACAAGCTCAGTGTGTGAATAAGCGCTTTTCCCAGCGTTTTGAGGCTTATTCAGCTCAGAATGGCTTAATACTGCACTATCTGACCAGGACAAGACAAACTAAGAACTCAGCCACACGGACTTGAAAGTTTCTTAATTTACAATATTAGTAAACAAGCATTATGGTTGAATAATTTGCTGTCGGGAGAGCCTTTCCCTCTTTCCCTCTTTTGTGCACTGTATACAAGCTCAGTGTGTGAATAAGCGCTTTTCCCAGCGTTTTGAGGCTTATTCAGCTCAGAATGGCTTAATACTGCACTATCTGACCAGGACAAGACAAACTAAGAACTCAGCCACACGGACTTGAAAGTTTCTTAATTTACAATATTAGTAAACAAGCATTATGGTTGAAAGCCATAATTTGCTGTCGGGAGAGCCTTTCCCTCTTTCCCTCTTTTGTGCACTGTATACAAGCTCAGTGTGTGAATAAGCGCTTTTCCCAGCGTTTTGAGGCTTATTCAGCTCAGAATGGCTTAATACTGCACTATCTGACCAGGACAAGACAAACTAAGAACTCAGCCACACGGACTTGAAAGTTTCTTAATTTACAATATTAGTAAACAAGCATTATGGTAATTTGCTGTCGGGAGAGCCTTTCCCTCTTTCCCTCTTTTGTGCACTGTATACAAGCTCAGTGTGTGAATAAGCGCTTTTCCAGCGTTTTGAGGCTTATTCAGCTCAGAATGGCTTAATACTGCACTATCTGACCAGGACAAGACAAACTAAGAACTCAGCCACACGGACTTGAAAGTTTCTTAATTTACAATATTAGTAAACAAGCATTATGGTTGAATAATTTGCTGTCGGAGAGCCTTTCCCTCTTTCCCTCTTTTGTGCACTGTATACAAGCTCAGTGTGTGAATAAGCGCTTTTCCCAGCGTTTTGAGGCTTATTCAGCTCAGAATGGCTTAATACTGCACTATCTGACCAGGACAAGACAAACTAAGAACTCAGCCACACGGACTTGAAAGTTTCTTAATTTACAATATTAGTAAACAAGCATTATGGTTGAAAGCCATAATTTGCTGTCGGGAGAGCCTTTCCCTCTTTCCCTCTTTTGTGCACTGTATACAAGCTCAGTGTGTGAATAAGCGCTTTTCCCAGCGTTTTGAGGCTTATTCAGCTCAGAATGGCTTAATACTGCACTATCTGACCAGGACAAGACAAACTAAGAACTCAGCCACACGGACTTGAAAGTTTCTTAATTTACAATATTAGTAAACAAGCATTATGGTTGAAAGCCATAATTTGCTGTCGGGAGAGCCTTTCCCTCTTTCCCTCTTTTGTGCACTGTATACAAGCTCAGTGTGTGAATAAGCGCTTTTCCCAGCGTTTTGAGGCTTATTCAGCTCAGAATGGCTTAATACTGCACTATCTGACCAGGACAAGACAAACTAAGAACTCAGCCACACGGACTTGAAAGTTTCTTAATTTACAATATTAGTAAACAAGCATTATGGTTGAAAGCCATAATTTGCTGTCGGGAGAGCCTTTCCCTCTTTCCCTCTTTTGTGCACTGTATACAAGCTCAGTGTGTGAATAAGCGCTTTTCCCAGCGTTTTGAGGCTTATTCAGCTCAGAATGGCTTAATACTGCACTATCTGACCAGGACAAGACAAACTAAGAACTCAGCCACACGGACTTGAAAGTTTCTTAATTTACAATATTAGTAAACAAGCATTATGGTTGAAAGCCATAATTTGCTGTCGGGAGAGCCTTTCCCTCTTTCCCTCTTTTGTGCACTGTATACAAGCTCAGTGTGTGAATAAGCGCTTTTCCCAGCGTTTTGAGGCTTATTCAGCTCAGAATGGCTTAATACTGCACTATCTGACCAGGACAAGACAAACTAAGAACTCAGCCACACGGACTTGAAAGTTTCTTAATTTACAATATTAGTAAACAAGCATTATGGTAATTTGCTGTCGGAGAGCCTTTCCCTCTTTCTGCACTGTATACAAGCTCAGTGTGTGAATAAGCGCTTTTCCCAGCGTTTTGAGGCTTATTCAGCTCAGAATGGCTTAATACTGCACTATCTGACCAGGACAAGACAAACTAAGAACTCAGCCACACGGACTTGAAAGTTTCTTAATTTACAATATTAGTAAACAAGCATTATGGTAATTTGCTGTCGGGAGAGCCTTTCCCTCTTTCCCTCTTTTGTGCACTGTATACAAGCTCAGTGTGTGAATAAGCGCTTTTCCCAGCGTTTTGAGGCTTATTCAGCTCAGAATGGCTTAATACTGCACTATCTGACCAGGACAAGACAAACTAAGAACTCAGCCACACGGACTTGAAAGTTTCTTAATTTACAATATTAGTAAACAAGCATTATGGTTGAAAGCCATAATTTGCTGTCGGGAGAGCCTTTCCCTCTTTCCCTCTTTTGTGCACTGTATACAAGCTCAGTGTGTGAATAAGCGCTTTTCCCAGCGTTTTGAGGCTTATTCAGCTCAGAATGGCTTAATACTGCACTATCTGACCAGGACAAGACAAACTAAGAACTCAGCCACACGGACTTGAAAGTTTCTTAATTTACAATATTAGTAAACAAGCATTATGGTTGAAAGCCATAATTTGCTGTCGGGAGAGCCTTTCCCTCTTTCCCTCTTTTGTGCACTGTATACAAGCTCAGTGTGTGAATAAGCGCTTTTCCCAGCGTTTTGAGGCTTATTCAGCTCAGAATGGCTTAATACTGCACTATCTGACCAGGACAAGACAAACTAAGAACTCAGCCACACGGACTTGAAAGTTTCTTAATTTACAATATTAGTAAACAAGCATTATGGTTGAAACCATAATTTGCTGTCGGGAGAGCCTTTCCCTCTTTCCCTCTTTTGTGCACTGTATACAAGCTCAGTGTGTGAATAAGCGCTTTTCCCAGCGTTTTGAGGCTTATTCAGCTCAGAATGGCTTAATACTGCACTATCTGACCAGGACAAGACAAACTAAGAACTCAGCCACACGGACTTGAAAGTTTCTTAATTTACAATATTAGTAAACAAGCATTATGGTTGAAAGCCATAATTTGCTGTCGGGAGAGCCTTTCCCTCTTTCCCTCTTTTGTGCACTGTATACAAGCTCAGTGTGTGAATAAGCGCTTTTCCAGCGTTTTGAGGCTTATTCAGCTCAGAATGGCTTAATACTGCACTATCTGACCAGGACAAGACAAACTAAGAACTCAGCCACACGGACTTGAAAGTTTCTTAATTTACAATATTAGTAAACAAGCATTATGGTTGAATTAATTTGCTGTCGGGAGAGCCTTTCCCTCTTTCCCTCTTTTGTGCACTGTATACAAGCTCAGTGTGTGAATAAGCGCTTTTCCCAGCGTTTTGAGGCTTATTCAGCTCAGAATGGCTTAATACTGCACTATCTGACCAGGACAAGACAAACTAAGAACTCAGCCACACGGACTTGAAAGTTTCTTAATTTACAATATTAGTAAACAAGCATTATGGTTGAAAGCCATAATTTGCTGTCGGGAGAGCCTTTCCCTCTTTCCCTCTTTTGTGCACTGTATACAAGCTCAGTGTGTGAATAAGCGCTTTTCCCAGCGTTTTGAGGCTTATTCAGCTCAGAATGGCTTAATACTGCACTATCTGACCAGGACAAGACAAACTAAGAACTCAGCCACACGGACTTGAAAGTTTCTTAATTTACAATATTAGTAAACAAGCATTATGGTTGAAATAATTTGCTGTCGGAGAGCCTTTCCCTCTTTCCCTCTTTTGTGCACTGTATACAAGCTCAGTGTGTGAATAAGCGCTTTTCCCAGCGTTTTGAGGCTTATTCAGCTCAGAATGGCTTAATACTGCACTATCTGACCAGGACAAGACAAACTAAGAACTCAGCCACACGGACTTGAAAGTTTCTTAATTTACAATATTAGTAAACAAGCATTATGGTTGAAACCATAATTTGCTGTCGGGAGAGCCTTTCCCTCTTTCCCTCTTTTGTGCACTGTATACAAGCTCAGTGTGTGAATAAGCGCTTTTCCCAGCGTTTTGAGGCTTATTCAGCTCAGAATGGCTTAATACTGCACTATCTGACCAGGACAAGACAAACTAAGAACTCAGCCACACGGACTTGAAAGTTTCTTAATTTACAATATTAGTAAACAAGCATTATGGTTGAAAGCCATAATTTGCTGTCGGGAGAGCCTTTCCCTCTTTCCCTCTTTTGTGCACTGTATACAAGCTCAGTGTGTGAATAAGCGCTTTTCCCAGCGTTTTGAGGCTTATTCAGCTCAGAATGGCTTAATACTGCACTATCTGACCAGGACAAGACAAACTAAGAACTCAGCCACACGGACTTGAAAGTTTCTTAATTTACAATATTAGTAAACAAGCATTATGGTTGAAAGCCATAATTTGCTGTCGGGAGAGCCTTTCCCTCTTCCCTCTTTTGTGCACTGTATACAAGCTCAGTGTGTGAATAAGCGCTTTTCCCAGCGTTTTGAGGCTTATTCAGCTCAGAATGGCTTAATACTGCACTATCTGACCAGGACAAGACAAACTAAGAACTCAGCCACACGGACTTGAAAGTTTCTTAATTTACAATATTAGTAAACAAGCATTATGGTTGAAACCATAATTTGCTGTCGGGAGAGCCTTTCCCTCTTTCTTTTGTGCACTGTATACAATCTCAGTGTGTGAATAAGCGCTTTTCCAGCGTTTTGAGGCTTATTCAGCTCAGAATGGCTTAATACTGCACTATCTGACCAGGACAAGACAAACTAAGAACTCAGCCACACGGACTTGAAAGTTTCTTAATTTACAATATTAGTAAACAAGCATTATGGTAAATAATTTGCTGTCGGGAGAGCCTTTCCCTCTTTTCTTTTGTGCACTGTATACAATCTCAGTGTGTGAATAAGCGCTTTTCCCAGCGTTTTGAGGCTTATTCAGCTCAGAATGGCTTAATACTGCACTATCTGACCAGGACAAGACAAACTAAGAACTCAGCCACACGGACATGAAAGTTTCTTAATTTACAATATTAGTAAACAAGCATTATGGTTGAAACCATAATTTGCTGTCGGGAGAGCCTTTCCCTCTTTCCCTCTTTTGTGCACTGTATACAAGCTCAGTGTGTGAATAAGCGCTTTTCCCAGCGTTTTGAGGCTTATTCAGCTCAGAATGGCTTAATACTGCACTATCTGACCAGGACAAGACAAACTAAGAACTCAGCCACACGGACATGAAAGTTTCTTAATTTACAATATTAGTAAACAAGCATTATGGTTGAAACCATAATTTGCTGTCGGGAGAGCCTTTCCCTCTTTTCTTTTGTGCACTGTATACAAGCTCAGTGTGTGAATAAGCGCTTTTCCCAGCGTTTTGAGGCTTATTCAGCTCAGAATGGCTTAATACTGCACTATCTGACCAGGACAAGACAAACTAAGAACTCAGCCACACGGACTTGAAAGTTTCTTAATTTACAATATTAGTAAACAAGCATTATGGTTGAAAGCCATAATTTGCTGTCGGAGAGCCTTTCCCTCTTTCCCTCTTTTGCACTGTCAATCTCAGTGTGTGAATAAGCGCTTTTCCCAGCGTTTTGAGGCTTATTCAGCTCAGAATGGCTTAATACTGCACTATCTGACCAGGACAAGACAAACTAAGAACTCAGCCACACGGACTTGAAAGTTTCTTAATTTACAATATTAGTAAACAAGCATTATGGTTGAAAGCCATAATTTGCTGTCGGGAGAGCCTTTCTTTCCCTCTTTTGTGCACTGTATACAATCTCAGTGTGTGAATAAGCGCTTTTCCCAGCGTTTTGAGGCTTATTCAGCTCAGAATGGCTTAATACTGCACTATCTGACCAGGACAAGACAAACTAAGAACTCAGCCACACGGACTTGAAAGTTTCTTAATTTACAATATTAGTAAACAAGCATTATGGTTGAAAGCCATAATTTGCTGTCGGGAGAGCCTTTCCCTCTTTCCCTCTTTTGTGCACTGTATACAAGCTCAGTGTGTGAATAAGCGCTTTTCCCAGCGTTTTGAGGCTTATTCAGCTCAGAATGGCTTAATACTGCACTATCTGACCAGGACAAGACAAACTAAGAACTCAGCCACACGGACATGAAAGTTTCTTAATTTACAATATTAGTAAACAAGCATTATGGTTGAAACCATAATTTGCTGTCGGAGAGCCTTTCCCTCTTTCCTCTTTTGTGCACTGTATACAATCTCAGTGTGTGAATAAGCGCTTTTCCCAGCGTTTTGAGGCTTATTCAGCTCAGAATGGCTTAATACTGCACTATCTGACCAGGACAAGACAAACTAAGAACTCAGCCACACGGACTTGAAAGTTTCTTAATTTACAATATTAGTAAACAAGCATTATGGTAATTTGCTGTCGGGAGAGCCTTTCCTCTTTTTGTGCACTGTATACAATCTCAGTGTGTGAATAAGCGCTTTTCCCAGCGTTTTGAGGCTTATTCAGCTCAGAATGGCTTAATACTGCACTATCTGACCAGGACAAGACAAACTAAGAACTCAGCCACACGGACATGAAAGTTTCTTAATTTACAATATTAGTAAACAAGCATTATGGTAATTTGCTGTCGGGAGAGCCTTTCCCTCCCTCTTTTGTGCACTGTATACAATCTCAGTGTGTGAATAAGCGCTTTTCCAGCGTTTTGAGGCTTATTCAGCTCAGAATGGCTTAATACTGCACTATCTGACCAGGACAAGACAAACTAAGAACTCAGCCACACGGACTTGAAAGTTTCTTAATTTACAATATTAGTAAACAAGCATTATGGTTGAAACCATAATTTGCTGTCGGGAGAGCCTTTCCCTCTTTCCCTCTTTTGTGCACTGTATACAATCTCAGTGTGTGAATAAGCGCTTTTCCCAGCGTTTTGAGGCTTATTCAGCTCAGAATGGCTTAATACTGCACTATCTGACCAGGACAAGACAAACTAAGAACTCAGCCACACGGACATGAAAGTTTCTTAATTTACAATATTAGTAAACAAGCATTATGGTTGAAACCATAATTTGCTGTCGGGAGAGCCTTTCCCTCTTTTCCCTCTTTTGTGCACTGTATACAATCTCAGTGTGTGAATAAGCGCTTTTCCCAGCGTTTTGAGGCTTATTCAGCTCAGAATGGCTTAATACTGCACTATCTGACCAGGACAAGACAAACTAAGAACTCAGCCACACGGACTTGAAAGTTTCTTATTTACAATATTAGTAAACAAGCATTATGGTTGAAACCATAATTTGCTGTCGGGAGAGCCTTTCCCTCTTTCCCTCTTTTGTGCACTGTATACAATCTCAGTGTGTGAATAAGCGCTTTTCCCAGCGTTTTGAGGCTTATTCAGCTCAGAATGGCTTAATACTGCACTATCTGACCAGGACAAGACAAACTAAGAACTCAGCCACACGGACTGAAAGTTTCTTATTTACAATATTAGTAAACAAGCATTATGGTTGAAAGCCATAATTTGCTGTCGGGAGAGCCTTTCCCTCTTTGTGCACTGTATACAATCTCAGTGTGTGAATAAGCGCTTTTCCCAGCGTTTTGAGGCTTATTCAGCTCAGAATGGCTTAATACTGCACTATCTGACCAGGACAAGACAAACTAAGAACTCAGCCACACGGACTGAAAGTTTCTTAATTTACAATATTAGTAAACAAGCATTATGGTTGAAACCATAATTTGCTGTCGGGAGAGCCTTTCCCTCTTTTCTTTTGTGCACTGTATACAATCTCAGTGTGTGAATAAGCGCTTTTCCCAGCGTTTTGAGGCTTATTCAGCTCAGAATGGCTTAATACTGCACTATCTGACCAGGACAAGACAAACTAAGAACTCAGCCACACGGACTTGAAAGTTTCTTATTTACAATATTAGTAAACAAGCATTATGGTTGAAAGCCATAATTTGCTGTCGGGAGAGCCTTTCCCTCTTTCCCTCTTTTGTGCACTGTATACAATCTCAGTGTGTGAATAAGCGCTTTTCCCAGCGTTTTGAGGCTTATTCAGCTCAGAATGGCTTAATACTGCACTATCTGACCAGGACAAGACAAACTAAGAACTCAGCCACACGGACTTGAAAGTTTCTTAATTTACAATATTAGTAAACAAGCATTATGGTTGAAACCATAATTTGCTGTCGGAGAGCCTTTCCCTCTTTTCTTTGTGCACTGTATACAATCTCAGTGTGTGAATAAGCGCTTTTCCCAGCGTTTTGAGGCTTATTCAGCTCAGAATGGCTTAATACTGCACTATCTGACCAGGACAAGACAAACTAAGAACTCAGCCACACGGACTTGAAAGTTTCTTAATTTACAATATTAGTAAACAAGCATTATGGTTGAAACCATAATTTGCTGTCGGGAGCCTTTCCCTCTTTCCCTCTTTGTGCACTGTATACAATCTCAGTGTGTGAATAAGCGCTTTTCCCAGCGTTTTGAGGCTTATTCAGCTCAGAATGGCTTAATACTGCACTATCTGACCAGGACAAGACAAACTAAGAACTCAGCCACACGGACTTGAAAGTTTCTTAATTTACAATATTAGTAAACAAGCATTTGGTAATTTGCTGTCGGGAGAGCCTTTCCCTCTTTCCCTCTTTTGTGCACTGTATACAATCAGTGTGTGAATAAGCGCTTTTCCCAGCGTTTTGAGGCTTATTCAGCTCAGAATGGCTTAATACTGCACTATCTGACCAGGACAAGACAAACTAAGAACTCAGCCACACGGACTTGAAAGTTTCTTAATTTACAATATTAGTAAACAAGCATTATGGTTGAAAGCCATAATTTGCTGTCGGGAGAGCCTTTCCCTCTTTCCCTCTTTTGTGCACTGTATACAATCTCAGTGTGTGAATAAGCGCTTTTCCCAGCGTTTTGAGGCTTATTCAGCTCAGAATGGCTTAATACTGCACTATCTGACCAGGACAAGACAAACTAAGAACTCAGCCACACGGACTTGAAAGTTTAATTTACAATATTAGTAAACAAGCATTATGGTAATTTTGCTGTCGGGAGAGCCTTTCCCTCCCTCTTTTGTGCACTGTATACAATCTCAGTGTGTGAATAAGCGCTTTTCCCAGCGTTTTGAGGCTTATTCAGCTCAGAATGGCTTAATACTGCACTATCTGACCAGGACAAGACAAACTAAGAACTCAGCCACACGGACTGAAAGTTTCTTAATTTACAATATTAGTAAACAAGCATTATGGTTGAAACCATAATTTGCTGTCGGGAGAGCCTTTCCCTCTTTCCTCTTTTGTGCACTGTATACAATCTCAGTGTGTGAATAAGCGCTTTTCCCAGCGTTTTGAGGCTTATTCAGCTCAGAATGGCTTAATACTGCACTATCTGACCAGGACAAGACAAACTAAGAACTCAGCCACACGGACTTGAAAGTTTCTTAATTTACAATATTAGTAAACAAGCATTATGGTTGAAAGCCATAATTTGCTGTCGGGAGAGCCTTTCCCTCTTTCCCTCTTTTGTGCACTGTATACAATCTCAGTGTGTGAATAAGCGCTTTTCCCAGCGTTTTGAGGCTTATTCAGCTCAGAATGGCTTAATACTGCACTATCTGACCAGGACAAGACAAACTAAGAACTCAGCCACACGGACTTGAAAGTTTCTTAATTTACAATATTAGTAAACAAGCATTATGGTTGAAACCATAATTTGCTGTCGGGAGAGCCTTTCCCCTTTCCTCTTTTGTGCACTGTATACAATCTCAGTGTGTGAATAAGCGCTTTTCCCAGCGTTTTGAGGCTTATTCAGCTCAGAATGGCTTAATACTGCACTATCTGACCAGGACAAGACAAACTAAGAACTCAGCCACACGGACTTGAAAGTTTCTTATTTACAATATTAGTAAACAAGCATTATGGTTGAAACCAATTTGCTGTCGGGAGAGCCTTTCCCTCTTCCCTCTTTTGTGCACTGTATACAATCTCAGTGTGTGAATAAGCGCTTTTCCCAGCGTTTTGAGGCTTATTCAGCTCAGAATGGCTTAATACTGCACTATCTGACCAGGACAAGACAAACTAAGAACTCAGCCACACGGACTTGAAAGTTTCTTAATTTACAATATTAGTAAACAAGCATTATGGTTGAAACCATAATTTGCTGTCGGGAGAGCCTTTCCCTCTTTCCTCTTTTGTGCACTGTATACAATCTCAGTGTGTGAATAAGCGCTTTTCCCAGCGTTTTGAGGCTTATTCAGCTCAGAATGGCTTAATACTGCACTATCTGACCAGGACAAGACAAACTAAGAACTCAGCCACACGGACATGAAAGTTTCTTAATTTACAATATTAGTAAACAAGCATTATGGTTGAATTTTGCTGTCGGGAGAGCCTTTCCCTCTTTCCCTCTTTTGTGCACTGTATACAATCTCAGTGTGTGAATAAGCGCTTTTCCCAGCGTTTTGAGGCTTATTCAGCTCAGAATGGCTTAATACTGCACTATCTGACCAGGACAAGACAAACTAAGAACTCAGCCACACGGACTTGAAAGTTTTTAATTTACAATATTAGTAAACAAGCATTATGGTTGAAACCATAATTTGCTGTCGGAGAGCCTTTCCCTCTTTTCTTTTGTGCACTGTATACAAGCTCAGTGTGTGAATAAGCGCTTTTCCCAGCGTTTTGAGGCTTATTCAGCTCAGAATGGCTTAATACTGCACTATCTGACCAGGACAAGACAAACTAAGAACTCAGCCACACGGACTTGAAAGTTTCTTAATTTACAATATTAGTAAACAAGCATTATGGTAATTTTCTGTCGGGAGAGCCTTTCCTCTTTCCCTCTTTTGTGCACTGTATACAATCTCAGTGTGTGAATAAGCGCTTTTCCCAGCGTTTTGAGGCTTATTCAGCTCAGAATGGCTTAATACTGCACTATCTGACCAGGACAAGACAAACTAAGAACTCAGCCACACGGACATGAAAGTTTCTTAATTTACAATATTAGTAAACAAGCATTATGGTTGAAAGCCATAATTTGCTGTCGGAGAGCCTTTCCCTCTTCCCTCTTTTGTGCACTGTATACAAGCTCAGTGTGTGAATAAGCGCTTTTCCCAGCGTTTTGAGGCTTATTCAGCTCAGAATGGCTTAATACTGCACTATCTGACCAGGACAAGACAAACTAAGAACTCAGCCACACGGACATGAAAGTTTCTTAATTTACAATATTAGTAAACAAGCATTATGGTAATTTGCTGTCGGAGAGCCTTTCCCTCTTTCCCTCTTTTGTGCACTGTATACAATCTCAGTGTGTGAATAAGCGCTTTTCCCAGCGTTTTGAGGCTTATTCAGCTCAGAATGGCTTAATACTGCACTATCTGACCAGGACAAGACAAACTAAGAACTCAGCCACACGGACTTGAAAGTTTCTTAATTTACAATATTAGTAAACAAGCATTATGGTTGAATAATTGCTGTCGGGAGAGCCTTTCCCTCTTTCCCTCTTTTGTGCACTGTATACAATCTCAGTGTGTGAATAAGCGCTTTTCCCAGCGTTTTGAGGCTTATTCAGCTCAGAATGGCTTAATACTGCACTATCTGACCAGGACAAGACAACTAAGAACTCAGCCACACGGACTTGAAAGTTTCTTAATTTACAATATTAGTAAACAAGCATTATGGTTGAAACCATAATTTGCTGTCGGGAGAGCCTTTCCCTCTTTCCCTCTTTTGTGCACTGTATACAATCTCAGTGTGTGAATAAGCGCTTTTCCCAGCGTTTTGAGGCTTATTCAGCTCAGAATGGCTTAATACTGCACTATCTGACCAGGACAAGACAAACTAAGAACTCAGCCACACGGACTTGAAAGTTTCTTAATTTACAATATTAGTAAACAAGCATTATGGTAATTTGCTGTCGGGAGAGCCTTTCCCTCTTTCCCTCTTTTGTGCACTGTATACAATCAGTGTGTGAATAAGCGCTTTTCCCAGCGTTTTGAGGCTTATTCAGCTCAGAATGGCTTAATACTGCACTATCTGACCAGGACAAGACAAACTAAGAACTCAGCCACACGGACTTGAAAGTTTCTTAATTTACAATATTAGTAAACAAGCATTATGGTAAATAATTTGCTGTCGGGAGAGCCTTTCCCTCTTTCCTCTTTTGTGCACTGTATACAAGCTCAGTGTGTGAATAAGCGCTTTTCCAGCGTTTTGAGGCTTATTCAGCTCAGAATGGCTTAATACTGCACTATCTGACCAGGACAAGACAAACTAAGAACTCAGCCACACGGACTTGAAAGTTTCTTAATTTACAATATTAGTAAACAAGCATTATGGTAATTTGCTGTCGGGAGAGCCTTTCCCTCTTTCCCTCTTTTGTGCACTGTATACAATCTCAGTGTGTGAATAAGCGCTTTTCCCAGCGTTTTGAGGCTTATTCAGCTCAGAATGGCTTAATACTGCACTATCTGACCAGGACAAGACAAACTAAGACTCAGCCACACGGACTTGAAAGTTTCTTAATTTACAATATTAGTAAACAAGCATTATGGTTGAAAGCCATAATTTGCTGTCGGGAGAGCCTTTCCTCTTTCCCTCTTTTGTGCACTGTATACAATCTCAGTGTGTGAATAAGCGCTTTTCCCAGCGTTTTGAGGCTTATTCAGCTCAGAATGGCTTAATACTGCACTATCTGACCAGGACAAGACAAACTAAGAACTCAGCCACACGGACATGAAAGTTTCTTAATTTACAATATTAGTAAACAAGCATTATGGTTGAATTTGCTGTCGGGAGAGCCTTTCTTTCCCTCTTTTGTGCACTGTATACAATCTCAGTGTGTGAATAAGCGCTTTTCCCAGCGTTTTGAGGCTTATTCAGCTCAGAATGGCTTAATACTGCACTATCTGACCAGGACAAGACAAACTAAGAACTCAGCCACACGGACTGAAAGTTTCTTAATTTACAATATTAGTAAACAAGCATTATGGTAATTTGCTGTCGGGAGAGCCTTTCCCTCTTTCCCTCTTTTGTGCACTGTATACAAAGTGTGTGAATAAGCGCTTTTCCCAGCGTTTTGAGGCTTATTCAGCTCAGAATGGCTTAATACTGCACTATCTGACCAGGACAAGACAAACTAAGAACTCAGCCACACGGACTTGAAAGTTTCTTAATTTACAATATTAGTAAACAAGCATTATGGTTGAAACCATAATTTGCTGTCGGGAGAGCCTTTCCCTCTTTTTTTGTGCACTGTATACAATCTCAGTGTGTGAATAAGCGCTTTTCCCAGCGTTTTGAGGCTTATTCAGCTCAGAATGGCTTAATACTGCACTATCTGACCAGGACAAGACAAACTAAGAACTCAGCCACACGGACTTGAAAGTTTCTTAATTTACAATATTAGTAAACAAGCATTATGGTTGAAACCATAATTTGCTGTCGGGAGAGCCTTTCCTTTCCCTCTTTTGTGCACTGTATACAATCTCAGTGTGTGAATAAGCGCTTTTCCCAGCGTTTTGAGGCTTATTCAGCTCAGAATGGCTTAATACTGCACTATCTGACCAGGACAAGACAAACTAAGAACTCAGCCACACGGACTTGAAAGTTTCTTAATTTACAATATTAGTAAACAAGCATTATGGTTGAAACCATAATTTGCTGTCGGAGAGCCTTTCCCCCTCTTTTGTGCACTGTATACAATCTCAGTGTGTGAATAAGCGCTTTTCCCAGCGTTTTGAGGCTTATTCAGCTCAGAATGGCTTAATACTGCACTATCTGACCAGGACAAGACAAACTAAGAACTCAGCCACGGACATGAAAGTTTCTTAATTTACAATATTAGTAAACAAGCATTATGGTTGAATTTTGCTGTCGGGAGAGCCTTTCCCTCTTTCCCTTTTTGTGCACTGTATACAATCTCAGTGTGTGAATAAGCGCTTTTCCCAGCGTTTTGAGGCTTATTCAGCTCAGAATGGCTTAATACTGCACTATCTGACCAGGACAAGACAAACTAAGAACTCAGCCACACGGACTTGAAAGTTTCTTAATTTACAATATTAGTAAACAAGCATTATGGTTGTAATTTGCTGTCGGAGAGCCTTTCCCTCTTTCCCTCTTTTGTGCACTGTATACAAGCTCAGTGTGTGAATAAGCGCTTTTCCCAGCGTTTTGAGGCTTATTCAGCTCAGAATGGCTTAATACTGCACTATCTGACCAGGACAAGACAAACTAAGAACTCAGCCACACGGACTTGAAAGTTTCTTAATTTACAATATTAGTAAACAAGCATTATGGTTGAATAATTTGCTGTCGGGAGAGCCTTTCCCTCTTCCCTCTTTTGTGCACTGTATACAATCTCAGTGTGTGAATAAGCGCTTTTCCCAGCGTTTTGAGGCTTATTCAGCTCAGAATGGCTTAATACTGCACTATCTGACCAGGACAAGACAAACTAAGAACTCAGCCACACGGACTTGAAAGTTTCTTAATTTACAATATTAGTAAACAAGCATTATGGTTGAATAATTGCTGTCGGGAGAGCCTTTCCCTCTTTCCCTCTTTTGTGCACTGTATACAATCAGTGTGTGAATAAGCTTTTCCCAGCGTTTTGAGGCTTATTCAGCTCAGAATGGCTTAATACTGCACTATCTGACCAGGACAAGACAAACTAAGAACTCAGCCACACGGACTGAAAGTTTCTTAATTTACAATATTAGTAAACAAGCATTATGGTAATTTGCTGTCGGGAGAGCCTTTCCCTCTTTCCTCTTTGTGCACTGTATACAAGCTCAGTGTGTGAATAAGCGCTTTTCCCAGCGTTTTGAGGCTTATTCAGCTCAGAATGGCTTAATACTGCACTATCTGACCAGGACAAGACAAACTAAGAACTCAGCCACACGGACATGAAAGTTTCTTAATTTACAATATTAGTAAACAAGCATTATGGTTGAAACCATAATTTGCTGTCGGGAGAGCCTTTCCCTCTTTCCCTCTTTTGTGCACTGTATACAATCTCAGTGTGTGAATAAGCGCTTTTCCCAGCGTTTTGAGGCTTATTCAGCTCAGAATGGCTTAATACTGCACTATCTGACCAGGACAACAAACTAAGAACTCAGCCACACGGACTTGAAAGTTTCTTAATTTACAATATTAGTAAACAAGCATTATGGTTGAAACCATAATTTGCTGTCGGGAGAGCCTTTCCTCTTTCCCTCTTTTGTGCACTGTATACAATCTCAGTGTGTGAATAAGCGCTTTTCCCAGCGTTTTGAGGCTTATTCAGCTCAGAATGGCTTAATACTGCACTATCTGACCAGGACAAGACAAACTAAGAACTCAGCCACACGGACATGAAAGTTTCTTAATTTACAATATTAGTAAACAAGCATTATGGTTGAAACCATAATTTGCTGTCGGAGAGCCTTTCCCTCTTTCCTCTTTTGTGCACTGTATACAAGCTCAGTGTGTGAATAAGCGCTTTTCCCAGCGTTTTGAGGCTTATTCAGCTCAGAATGGCTTAATACTGCACTATCTGACCAGGACAAGACAAACTAAGAACTCAGCCACACGGACTTGAAAGTTTCTTAATTTACAATATTAGTAAACAAGCATTATGGTTGAATAATTTGCTGTCGGGAGAGCCTTTCCCTCTTTTCTTTGTGCACTGTATACAATCTCAGTGTGTGAATAAGCGCTTTTCCCAGCGTTTTGAGGCTTATTCAGCTCAGAATGGCTTAATACTGCACTATCTGACCAGGACAAGACAAACTAAGAACTCAGCCACACGGACATGAAAGTTTCTTAATTTACAATATTAGTAAACAAGCATTATGGTTGAAACCATAATTTGCTGTCGGGAGAGCCTTTCCCTCTTTTCTTTGTGCACTGTATACAATCTCAGTGTGTGAATAAGCGCTTTTCCCAGCGTTTTGAGGCTTATTCAGCTCAGAATGGCTTAATACTGCACTATCTGACCAGGACAAGACAAACTAAGAACTCAGCCACACGGACTTGAAAGTTTCTTAATTTACAATATTAGTAAACAAGCATTATGGTTGAAACCATAATTTGCTGTCGGGAGAGCCTTTCCCTCTTTCCCTCTTTTGTGCACTGTATACAATCTCAGTGTGTGAATAAGCGCTTTTCCAGCGTTTTGAGGCTTATTCAGCTCAGAATGGCTTAATACTGCACTATCTGACCAGGACAAGACAAACTAAGAACTCAGCCACACGGACTTGAAAGTTTCTTAATTTACAATATTAGTAAACAAGCATTATGGTTGAAACCATAATTTGCTGTCGGGAGAGCCTTTCCCTTTCCCTCTTTTGTGCACTGTATACAATCTCAGTGTGTGAATAAGCGCTTTTCCCAGCGTTTTGAGGCTTATTCAGCTCAGAATGGCTTAATACTGCACTATCTGACCAGGACAAGACAAACTAAGAACTCAGCCACACGGACTTGAAAGTTTCTTAATTTACAATATTAGTAAACAAGCATTATGGTAATTTGCTGTCGGGAGAGCCTTTCCCTCTTTCTTTTGTGCACTGTATACAAGCTCAGTGTGTGAATAAGCGCTTTTCCCAGCGTTTTGAGGCTTATTCAGCTCAGAATGGCTTAATACTGCACTATCTGACCAGGACAAGACAAACTAAGAACTCAGCCACACGGACATGAAAGTTTCTTAATTTACAATATTAGTAAACAAGCATTATGGTTGAAACCATAATTTGCTGTCGGGAGAGCCTTTCCCTCTTTCTTTTGTGCACTGTATACAATCTCAGTGTGTGAATAAGCGCTTTTCCCAGCGTTTTGAGGCTTATTCAGCTCAGAATGGCTTAATACTGCACTATCTGACCAGGACAAGACAAACTAAGAACTCAGCCACACGGACTGAAAGTTTCTTAATTTACAATATTAGTAAACAAGCATTATGAAATTTGCTGTCGGGAGAGCCTTTCCCTCTTTCCCTCTTTTGTGCACTGTATACAATCTCAGTGTGTGAATAAGCGCTTTTCCCAGCGTTTTGAGGCTTATTCAGCTCAGAATGGCTTAATACTGCACTATCTGACCAGGACAAGACAAACTAAGAACTCAGCCACACGGACATGAAAGTTTCTTAATTTACAATATTAGTAAACACATTATGGTTGAAAGCCATAATTTGCTGTCGGGAGAGCCTTTCCCTCTTTTCTTTTGTGCACTGTATACAACTCAGTGTGTGAATAAGCGCTTTTCCCAGCGTTTTGAGGCTTATTCAGCTCAGAATGGCTTAATACTGCACTATCTGACCAGGACAAGACAAACTAAGAACTCAGCCACACGGACATGAAAGTTTCTTAATTTACAATATTAGTAAACAAGCATTATGGTTGAATTTGCTGTCGGAGAGCTTTCCCTTCCCTCTTTTGTGCACTGTATACAATCTCAGTGTGTGAATAAGCGCTTTTCCAGCGTTTTGAGGCTTATTCAGCTCAGAATGGCTTAATACTGCACTATCTGACCAGGACAAGACAAACTAAGAACTCAGCCACACGGACTTGAAAGTTTCTTATTTACAATATTAGTAAACAAGCATTATAATTTGCTGTCGGGAGAGCCTTTCCCTTTCCCTCTTTTGTGCACTGTATACAAGCTCAGTGTGTGAATAAGCGCTTTTCCCAGCGTTTTGAGGCTTATTCAGCTCAGAATGGCTTAATACTGCACTATCTGACCAGGACAAGACAAACTAAGAACTCAGCCACACGGACTTGAAAGTTTCTTAATTTACAATATTAGTAAACAAGCATTATGGTGGTAATTTGCTGTCGGGAGAGCCTTTCCCTCTTTTCTTTGTGCACTGTATACAAGCTCAGTGTGTGAATAAGCGCTTTTCCCAGCGTTTTGAGGCTTATTCAGCTCAGAATGGCTTAATACTGCACTATCTGACCAGGACAAGACAAACTAAGAACTCAGCCACACGGACTTGAAAGTTTCTTAATTTACAATATTAGTAAACAAGCATTATGGTAATTTGCTGTCGGAGAGCCTTTCCCTCTTTCCTCTTTTGTGCACTGTATACAAGCTCAGTGTGTGAATAAGCGCTTTTCCCAGCGTTTTGAGGCTTATTCAGCTCAGAATGGCTTAATACTGCACTATCTGACCAGGACAAGACAAACTAAGAACTCAGCCACACGGACTTGAAAGTTTCTTAATTTACAATATTAGTAAACAAGCATTATAATTTGCTGTCGGGAGAGCCTTTCCCTCTTTCCCTCTTTTGTGCACTGTATACAAGCTCAGTGTGTGAATAAGCGCTTTTCCCAGCGTTTTGAGGCTTATTCAGCTCAGAATGGCTTAATACTGCACTATCTGACCAGGACAAGACAAACTAAGAACTCAGCCACACGGACTGAAAGTTTCTTAATTTACAATATTAGTAAACAAGCATTATGGTTGAAAGCCATAATTTGCTGTCGGAGAGCCTTTCTTTCCCTCTTTTGTGCACTGTATACAATCTCAGTGTGTGAATAAGCGCTTTTCCCAGCGTTTTGAGGCTTATTCAGCTCAGAATGGCTTAATACTGCACTATCTGACCAGGACAAGACAAACTAAGAACTCAGCCACACGGACTTGAAAGTTTCTTAATTTACAATATTAGTAAACAAGCATTATGGTTGAAACCATAATTTGCTGTCGGGAGAGCCTTTCCCTCTTTCTTTTGTGCACTGTATACAATCTCAGTGTGTGAATAAGCGCTTTTCCCAGCGTTTTGAGGCTTATTCAGCTCAGAATGGCTTAATACTGCACTATCTGACCAGGACAAGACAAACTAAGAACTCAGCCACACGGACTTGAAAGTTTCTTAATTTACAATATTAGTAAACAAGCATTATGGTTGAAAGCCATAATTTGCTGTCGGAGAGCCTTTCCCTCTTTCCCTCTTTTGTGCACTGTATACAATCTCAGTGTGTGAATAAGCGCTTTTCCCAGCGTTTTGAGGCTTATTCAGCTCAGAATGGCTTAATACTGCACTATCTGACCAGGACAAGACAAACTAAGAACTCAGCCACACGGACATGAAAGTTCTTAATTTACAATATTAGTAAACAAGCATTATGGTAAAGCTGTCGGGAGAGCCTTTCCCTCTTTTCTTTTGTGCACTGTATACAATCTCAGTGTGTGAATAAGCGCTTTTCCAGCGTTTTGAGGCTTATTCAGCTCAGAATGGCTTAATACTGCACTATCTGACCAGGACAAGACAAACTAAGAACTCAGCCACGGACATGAAAGTTTCTTAATTTACAATATTAGTAAACAAGCATTATGGTAATTTTGCTGTCGGAGAGCCTTTCCCTCTTTTCTTTTGTGCACTGTATACAAGCTCAGTGTGTGAATAAGCGCTTTTCCAGCGTTTTGAGGCTTATTCAGCTCAGAATGGCTTAATACTGCACTATCTGACCAGGACAAGACAAACTAAGAACTCAGCCACACGGACTTGAAAGTTCTTAATTTACAATATTAGTAAACAAGCATTATGGTTGAAAGCCATAATTTGCTGTCGGAGAGCCTTTCCCTCTTTCTTTTGTGCACTGTATACAATCTCAGTGTGTGAATAAGCGCTTTTCCCAGCGTTTTGAGGCTTATTCAGCTCAGAATGGCTTAATACTGCACTATCTGACCAGGACAAGACAAACTAAGAACTCAGCCACACGGACATGAAAGTTCTTAATTTACAATATTAGTAAACAAGCATTATGGTTGAAAGCCATAATTTGCTGTCGGAGAGCCTTTCCCTCTTTCCTCTTTGTGCACTGTATACAATCTCAGTGTGTGAATAAGCGCTTTTCCCAGCGTTTTGAGGCTTATTCAGCTCAGAATGGCTTAATACTGCACTATCTGACCAGGACAAGACAAACTAAGAACTCAGCCACACGGACATGAAAGTTTATTTACAATATTAGTAAACAAGCATTATGGTAATTTTGCTGTCGGGAGAGCCTTTCCCTCTTTTCTTTTGTGCACTGTATACAATCTCAGTGTGTGAATAAGCGCTTTTCCCAGCGTTTTGAGGCTTATTCAGCTCAGAATGGCTTAATACTGCACTATCTGACCAGGACAAGACAAACTAAGAACTCAGCCACACGGACATGAAAGTTTCTTAATTTACAATATTAGTAAACAAGCATTATGGTTGAAACCATAATTTGCTGTCGGGAGAGCCTTTCCCTTTCTCTTTTGTGCACTGTATACAATCTCAGTGTGTGAATAAGCGCTTTTCCCAGCGTTTTGAGGCTTATTCAGCTCAGAATGGCTTAATACTGCACTATCTGACCAGGACAAGACAAACTAAGAACTCAGCCACACGGACTTGAAAGTTCTTAATTTACAATATTAGTAAACAAGCATTATGGTTGAAAGCCATAATTGCTGTCGGGAGAGCCTTTCCCTTTCCCTCTTTTGTGCACTGTATACAATCTCAGTGTGTGAATAAGCGCTTTTCCCAGCGTTTTGAGGCTTATTCAGCTCAGAATGGCTTAATACTGCACTATCTGACCAGGACAAGACAAACTAAGAACTCAGCCACACGGACTTTGAAAGTTTCTTAATTTACAATATTAGTAAACAAGCATTATGGTAATTTGCTGTCGGGAGAGCCTTTCCCTCTTTTCCCTCTTTTGTGCACTGTATACAATCTCAGTGTGTGAATAAGCGCTTTTCCAGCGTTTTGAGGCTTATTCAGCTCAGAATGGCTTAATACCACTATCTGACCAGGACAAGACAAACTAAGAACTCAGCCACACGGACATGAAAGTTTCTTAATTTACAATATTAGTAAACAAGCATTATGGTAATTTGCTGTCGGGAGAGCCTTTCCCTCTTTCCCTCTTTTGTGCACTGTATACAATCTCAGTGTGTGAATAAGCGCTTTTCCCAGCGTTTTGAGGCTTATTCAGCTCAGAATGGCTTAATACTGCACTATCTGACCAGGACAAGACAAACTAAGAACTCAGCCACACGGACATGAAAGTTTCTTAATTTACAATATTAGTAAACAAGCATTATGGTTGAAAGCCATAATTTGCTGTCGGAGAGCCTTTCCCTTCCCTCTTTTGTGCACTGTATACAATCTCAGTGTGTGAATAAGCGCTTTTCCCAGCGTTTTGAGGCTTATTCAGCTCAGAATGGCTTAATACTGCACTATCTGACCAGGACAAGACAAACTAAGAACTCAGCCACACGGACTTGAAAGTTTCTTAATTTACAATATTAGTAAACAAGCATTATGGTTGAATTTGCTGTCGGGAGAGCCTTTCCCTCTTTTCTTTTGTGCACTGTATACAATCTCAGTGTGTGAATAAGCGCTTTTCCCAGCGTTTTGAGGCTTATTCAGCTCAGAATGGCTTAATACTGCACTATCTGACCAGGACAAGACAAACTAAGAACTCAGCCACACGGACATGAAAGTTTCTTAATTTACAATATTAGTAAACAAGCATTATGGTTGAAACCATAATTTGCTGTCGGGAGAGCCTTTCCCTCTTTTCCTCTTTTGTGCACTGTATACAAGCTCAGTGTGTGAATAAGCGCTTTTCCCAGCGTTTTGAGGCTTATTCAGCTCAGAATGGCTTAATACTGCACTATCTGACCAGGACAAGACAAACTAAGAACTCAGCCACACGGACATGAAAGTTCTTAATTTACAATATTAGTAAACAAGCATTATGGTTGAAACCATAATTTCTGTCGGGAGAGCCTTCCCTCTTTCCCTCTTTTGTGCACTGTATACAATCAGTGTGTGAATAAGCGCTTTTCCCAGCGTTTTGAGGCTTATTCAGCTCAGAATGGCTTAATACTGCACTATCTGACCAGGACAAGACAAACTAAGAACTCAGCCACACGGACTTGAAAGTTTCTTAATTTACAATATTAGTAAACAAGCATTATGGTTGAAACCATAATTTGCTGTCGGGAGAGCCTTTCCCTCTTTTCTTTTGTGCACTGTATACAATCTGTGTGTGAATAAGCGCTTTTCCCAGCGTTTTGAGGCTTATTCAGCTCAGAATGGCTTAATACTGCACTATCTGACCAGGACAAGACAAACTAAGAACTCAGCCACACGGACATGAAAGTTTCTTAATTTACAATATTAGTAAACAAGCATTATGGTTGAAAGCCATAATTTGCTGTCGGGAGAGCCTTTCCCTCTTTCTTTTGTGCACTGTATACAAGCTCAGTGTGTGAATAAGCGCTTTTCCCAGCGTTTTGAGGCTTATTCAGCTCAGAATGGCTTAATACTGCACTATCTGACCAGGACAAGACAAACTAAGAACTCAGCCACACGGACTGAAAGTTTTTAATTTACAATATTTAGTAAACAAGCATTATGGTAATTTTGCTGTCGGAGAGCCTTTCCCTCTTTCCCTCTTTGTGCACTGTATACAATCTCAGTGTGTGAATAAGCGCTTTTCCCAGCGTTTTGAGGCTTATTCAGCTCAGAATGGCTTAATACTGCACTATCTGACCAGGACAAGACAAACTAAGAACTCAGCCACACGGAC
>NW_026117477.1:0-21305 GCF_001640805.2 Lates calcarifer
GGGAGAGCCTTTCCCTCTTTCCCTCTTTTGTGCACTGTATAAGCTCAGTGTGTGAATAAGCGCTTTTCCCAGCGTTTTGAGGCTTATTCAGCTCAGAATGGCTTAATACTGCACTATCTGACCAGGACAAGACAAACTAAGAACTCAGCCACACGGACTTGAAAGTTTCTTAATTTACAATATTAGTAAACAAGCATTGTTGGTAATTTGCTGTCGGGAGAGCCTTTTCCCTCTTTCCCTCTTTTGTGCACTGTATACAAGCTCAGTGTGTGAATAAGCGCTTTTCCCAGCGTTTTGAGGCTTATTCAGCTCAGAATGGCTTAATACTGCACTATCTGACCAGGACAAGACAAACTAAGAACTCAGCCACACGGACTTGAAAGTTTCTTAATTTACAATATTAGTAAACAAGCATTATGGTTGAAAGCCATAATTTGCTGTCGGGAGAGCCTTTCCCTCTTTCCCTTTTTGTGCACTGTATACAAGCTCAGTGTGTGAATAAGCGCTTTTCCAGCGTTTTGAGGCTTATTCAGCTCAGAATGGCTTAATACTGCACTATCTGACCAGGACAAGACAAACTAAGAACTCAGCCACACGGACTTGAAAGTTTCTTAATTTACAATATTAGTAAACAAGCATTATGGCCATAATTTGCTGTCGGGAGAGCCTTTCCCTCTTTCCCTCTTTTGTGCACTGTATACAAGCTCAGTGTGTGAATAAGCGCTTTTCCCAGCGTTTGAGGCTTATTCAGCTCAGAATGGCTTAATACTGCACTATCTGACCAGGACAAGACAAACTAAGAACTCAGCCACACGGACTTGAAAGTTTCTTAATTTACAATATTAGTAAACAAGCATTATGGTTGAAAGCATAATTTGCTGTCGGGAGAGCCTTTCCCTCTTTCCCTCTTTTGTGCACTGTATACAAGCTCAGTGTGTGAATAAGCGCTTTTCCCAGCGTTTTGAGGCTTATTCAGCTCAGAATGGCTTAATACTGCACTATCTGACCAGGACAAGACAAACTAAGAACTCAGCCACACGGACTTGAAAGTTTCTTAATTTACAATATTAGTAAACAAGCATTATGGTTGAAAGCCATAATTTGCTGTCGGGAGAGCCTTTCCCTCTTTCCCTCTTTTGTGCACTGTATACAAGCTCAGTGTGTGAATAAGCGCTTTTCCCAGCGTTTTGAGGCTTATTCAGCTCAGAATGGCTTAATACTGCACTATCTGACCAGGACAAGACAAACTAAGAACTCAGCCACACGGACTTGAAAGTTTCTTAATTTACAATATTAGTAAACAAGCATTATGGTTGAAAGCCATAATTTGCTGTCGGGAGAGCCTTTCCCTCTTTCCCTCTTTTGTGCACTGTATACAAGCTCAGTGTGTGAATAAGCGCTTTTCCCAGCGTTTTGAGGCTTATTCAGCTCAGAATGGCTTAATACTGCACTATCTGACCAGGACAAGACAAACTAAGAACTCAGCCACACGGACTTGAAAGTTTCTTAATTTACAATATTAGTAAACAAGCATTATGGTATAATTTGCTGTCGGGAGAGCCTTTCCCTCTTTCCCTCTTTTGTGCACTGTATACAAGCTCAGTGTGTGAATAAGCGCTTTTCCCAGCGTTTTTGAGGCTTATTCAGCTCAGAATGGCTTAATACTGCACTATCTGACCAGGACAAGACAAACTAAGAACTCAGCCACACGGACTTGAAAGTTTCTTAATTTACAATATTAGTAAACAAGCATTATGGTTGAAAGCCATAATTTGCTGTCGGAGAGCCTTTCCCTCTTTCCCTCTTTTGTGCACTGTATACAAGCTCAGTGTGTGAATAAGCGCTTTTCCCAGCGTTTTGAGGCTTATTCAGCTCAGAATGGCTTAATACTGCACTATCTGACCAGGACAAGACAAACTAAGAACTCAGCCACACGGACTTGAAAGTTTCTTAATTTACAATATTAGTAAACAAGCATTATGGTTGAAAGCCATAATTTGCTGTCGGGAGAGCCTTTCCCTCTTTCCCTCTTTTGTGCACTGTATACAAGCTCAGTGTGTGAATAAGCGCTTTTCCCAGCGTTTTGAGGCTTATTCAGCTCAGAATGGCTTAATACTGCACTATCTGACCAGGACAAACAAACTAAGAACTCAGCCACACGGACTTGAAAGTTTCTTAATTTACAATATTAGTAAACAAGCATTATGGTAATTTGCTGTGTCGGAGAGCCTTTTCCCTTTTTTGTGCACTGTATACAAGCTCAGTGTGTGAATAAGCGCTTTTCCCAGCGTTTTGAGGCTTATTCAGCTCAGAATGGCTTAATACTGCACTATCTGACCAGGACAAGACAAACTAAGAACTCAGCCACACGGACTTGAAAGTTTCTTAATTTACAATATTAGTAAACAAGCATTATGGTAATTTGCTGTCGGGAGAGCCTTTCCCTCTTTCCCTCTTTTGTGCACTGTATACAAGCTCAGTGTGTGAATAAGCGCTTTTCCCAGCGTTTTGAGGCTTATTCAGCTCAGAATGGCTTAATACTGCACTATCTGACCAGGACAAGACAAACTAAGAACTCAGCCACACGGACTTGAAAGTTTCTTAATTTACAATATTAGTAAACAAGCATTATGGTTGAAAGCCATAATTTGCTGTCGGGAGAGCCTTTCCCTCTTTCCTCTTTTGTGCACTGTATACAAGCTCAGTGTGTGAATAAGCGCTTTTCCCAGCGTTTTGAGGCTTATTCAGCTCAGAATGGCTTAATACTGCACTATCTGACCAGGACAAGACAAACTAAGAACTCAGCCACACGGACTTGAAAGTTTCTTAATTTACAATATTAGTAAACAAGCATTATGGTTGAAAGCCATAATTTGCTGTCGGGAGAGCCTTTCCCTCTTTCCCTCTTTTGTGCACTGTATACAAGCTCAGTGTGTGAATAAGCGCTTTTCCCAGCGTTTTGAGGCTTATTCAGCTCAGAATGGCTTAATACTGCACTATCTGACCAGGACAAGACAAACTAAGAACTCAGCCACACGGACTTGAAAGTTTCTAATTTACAATATTAGTAAACAAGCATTATGGTTGAAAGCCATAATTTGCTGTCGGAGAGCCTTTCCCTCTTTCCCTCTTTTGTGCACTGTATACAAGCTCAGTGTGTGAATAAGCGCTTTTCCCAGCGTTTTGAGGCTTATTCAGCTCAGAATGGCTTAATACTGCACTATCTGACCAGGACAAGACAAACTAAGAACTCAGCCACACGGACTTGAAAGTTTCTTAATTTACAATATTAGTAAACAAGCATTATGGTTGAAAGCCATAATTTGCTGTCGGGAGAGCCTTTCCTCTTTCCCTCTTTTGTGCACTGTATACAAGCTCAGTGTGTGAATAAGCGCTTTTCCCAGCGTTTTGAGGCTTATTCAGCTCAGAATGGCTTAATACTGCACTATCTGACCAGGACAAGACAAACTAAGAACTCAGCCACACGGACTTGAAAGTTTCTTAATTTACAATATTAGTAAACAAGCATTATGGTTGAAAGCCATAATTTGCTGTCGGGAGAGCCTTTCCCTCTTTCCCTCTTTTGTGCACTGTATACAAGCTCAGTGTGTGAATAAGCGCTTTTCCCAGCGTTTTGAGGCTTATTCAGCTCAGAATGGCTTAATACTGCACTATCTGACCAGGACAAGACAAACTAAGAACTCAGCCACACGGACTTGAAAGTTTCTTAATTTACAATATTTAGTAAACAAGCATTATGGTTGAAAGTAATTTGCTGTCGGGAGAGCCTTTCCCTCTTTCCCTCTTTTGTGCACTGTATACAAGCTCAGTGTGTGAATAAGCGCTTTTCCCAGCGTTTTGAGGCTTATTCAGCTCAGAATGGCTTAATACTGCACTATCTGACCAGGACAAGACAAACTAAGAACTCAGCCACACGGACTTGAAAGTTTCTTAATTTACAATATTAGTAAACAAGCATTATGAAAGCCATAATTTGCTGTCGGGAGAGCCTTTCCCTCTTTCCCTCTTTTGTGCACTGTATACAAGCTCAGTGTGTGAATAAGCGCTTTTCCCAGCGTTTTGAGGCTTATTCAGCTCAGAATGGCTTAATACTGCACTATCTGACCAGGACAAGACAAACTAAGAACTCAGCCACACGGACTTGAAAGTTTCTTAATTTACAATATTAGTAAACAAGCATTATGGTTGAAAGCCATAATTTGCTGTCGGAGAGAGCCTTTCCCTCTTTCCCTCTTTTGTGCACTGTATACAAGCTCAGTGTGTGAATAAGCGCTTTTCCCAGCGTTTTGAGGCTTATTCAGCTCAGAATGGCTTAATACTGCACTATCTGACCAGGACAAGACAAACTAAGAACTCAGCCACACGGACTTGAAAGTTTCTTAATTTACAATATTAGTAAACAAGCATTATTGGTAATTTGCTGTCGGAGAGCCTTTCCCTCTTTCCCTCTTTTGTGCACTGTATACAAGCTCAGTGTGTGAATAAGCGCTTTTCCCAGCGTTTTGAGGCTTATTCAGCTCAGAATGGCTTAATACTGCACTATCTGACCAGGACAAGACAAACTAAGAACTCAGCCACACGGACTTGAAAGTTTCTTAATTTACAATATTAGTAAACAAGCATTATGGTTGAAAGCCATAATTTGCTGTCGGAGAGCCTTTCCCTCTTTCCCTCTTTTGTGCACTGTATACAAGCTCAGTGTGTGAATAAGCGCTTTTCCCAGCGTTTTGAGGCTTATTCAGCTCAGAATGGCTTAATACTGCACTATCTGACCAGGACAAGACAAACTAAGAACTCAGCCACACGGACTTGAAAGTTTCTTAATTTACAATATTAGTAAACAAGCATTATGGTAATTTGCTGTCGGGAGAGCCTTTCCCTCTTTCCCTCTTTTGTGCACTGTATACAAGCTCAGTGTGTGAATAAGCGCTTTTCCCAGCGTTTTGAGGCTTATTCAGCTCAGAATGGCTTAATACTGCACTATCTGACCAGGACAAGACAAACTAAGAACTCAGCCACACGGACTTGAAAGTTTCTTAATTTACAATATTAGTAAACAAGCATTATGGTTGAAAGCCATAATTTGCTGTCGGGAGAGCCTTTCCCTCTTTCCCTCTTTTGTGCACTGTATACAAGCTCAGTGTGTGAATAAGCGCTTTTCCCAGCGTTTTGAGGCTTATTCAGCTCAGAATGGCTTAATACTGCACTATCTGACCAGGACAAGACAAACTAAGAACTCAGCCACACGGACTTGAAAGTTTCTTAATTTACAATATTAGTAAACAAGCATTATGGTTGAAAGCCATAATTTGCTGTCGGGAGAGCCTTTCCCTCTTTCCCTCTTTTGTGCACTGTATACAAGCTCAGTGTGTGAATAAGCGCTTTTCCCAGCGTTTTGAGGCTTATTCAGCTCAGAATGGCTTAATACTGCACTATCTGACCAGGACAAGACAAACTAAGAACTCAGCCACACGGACTTGAAAGTTTCTTAATTTACAATATTAGTAAACAAGCATTATGGTTGAAAGCCATAATTTGCTGTCGGGAGAGCCTTTCCCTCTTTCCCTCTTTTGTGCACTGTATACAAGCTCAGTGTGTGAATAAGCGCTTTTCCCAGCGTTTTGAGGCTTATTCAGCTCAGAATGGCTTAATACTGCACTATCTGACCAGGACAAGACAAACTAAGAACTCAGCCACACGGACTTGAAAGTTTCTTAATTTACAATATTAGTAAACAAGCATTATGGTTGAAAGCCATAATTTGCTGTCGGAGAGCCTTTCCCTCTTTCCCTCTTTTGTGCACTGTATACAAGCTCAGTGTGTGAATAAGCGCTTTTCCCAGCGTTTTGAGGCTTATTCAGCTCAGAATGGCTTAATACTGCACTATCTGACCAGGACAAGACAAACTAAGAACTCAGCCACACGGACTTGAAAGTTTCTTAATTTACAATATTAGTAAACAAGCATTATGGTTGAAAGCCATAATTTGCTGTCGGAGAGCCTTTCCCTTTCCCCTCTTTTGTGCACTGTATACAAGCTCAGTGTGTGAATAAGCGCTTTTCCCAGCGTTTTGAGGCTTATTCAGCTCAGAATGGCTTAATACTGCACTATCTGACCAGGACAAGACAAACTAAGAACTCAGCCACACGGACTTGAAAGTTTCTTAATTTACAATATTAGTAAACAAGCATTATGGTAATTTTTGCTGTCGGGAGAGCCTTTCCCTCTTTCCCTCTTTTGTGCACTGTATACAAGCTCAGTGTGTGAATAAGCGCTTTTCCCAGCGTTTTGAGGCTTATTCAGCTCAGAATGGCTTAATACTGCACTATCTGACCAGGACAAGACAAACTAAGAACTCAGCCACACGGACTTGAAAGTTTCTTAATTTACAATATTAGTAAACAAGCATTATGGTTGAAAGCCATAATTTGCTGTCGGGAGAGCCTTTCCCTCTTTCCCTCTTTTGTGCACTGTATACAAGCTCAGTGTGTGAATAAGCGCTTTTCCCAGCGTTTTGAGGCTTATTCAGCTCAGAATGGCTTAATACTGCACTATCTGACCAGGACAAGACAAACTAAGAACTCAGCCACACGGACTTGAAAGTTTCTTAATTTACAATATTAGTAAACAAGCATTATGGTAATTTGCTGTCGGGAGAGCCTTTCCCTCTTTCCCTCTTTTGTGCACTGTATACAAGCTCAGTGTGTGAATAAGCGCTTTTCCCAGCGTTTTGAGGCTTATTCAGCTCAGAATGGCTTAATACTGCACTATCTGACCAGGACAAGACAAACTAAGAACTCAGCCACACGGACTTGAAAGTTTCTTAATTTACAATATTAGTAAACAAGCATTATGGTTGAAAGCCATAATTTGCTGTCGGGAGAGCCTTTCCCTCTTTCCCTCTTTTGTGCACTGTATACAAGCTCAGTGTGTGAATAAGCGCTTTTCCCAGCGTTTTGAGGCTTATTCAGCTCAGAATGGCTTAATACTGCACTATCTGACCAGGACAAGAAAACTAAGAACTCAGCCACACGGACTTGAAAGTTTCTTAATTTACAATATTAGTAAACAAGCATTATGGTAATTTGCTGTCGGGAGAGCCTTTCCCTCTTTCCCTCTTTTGTGCACTGTATACAAGCTCAGTGTGTGAATAAGCGCTTTTCCCAGCGTTTTGAGGCTTATTCAGCTCAGAATGGCTTAATACTGCACTATCTGACCAGGACAAGACAAACTAAGAACTCAGCCACACGGACTTGAAAGTTTCTTAATTTACAATATTAGTAAACAAGCATTATGGTAATTTGCTGTCGGGAGAGCCTTTCCCTCTTTCCCTCTTTTGTGCACTGTATACAAGCTCAGTGTGTGAATAAGCGCTTTTCCCAGCGTTTTGAGGCTTATTCAGCTCAGAATGGCTTAATACTGCACTATCTGACCAGGACAAGAAAACTAAGAACTCAGCCACACGGACTTGAAAGTTTCTTAATTTACAATATTAGTAAACAATTATGGTTGAAAGCCATAATTTGCTGTCGGGAGAGCCTTTCCCTCTTTCCCTCTTTTGTGCACTGTATACAAGCTCAGTGTGTGAATAAGCGCTTTTCCCAGCGTTTTGAGGCTTATTCAGCTCAGAATGGCTTAATACTGCACTATCTGACCAGGACAAGACAAACTAAGAACTCAGCCACACGGACTTGAAAGTTTCTTAATTTACAATATTAGTAAACAAGCATTATGGTAATTTGCTGTCGGAGAGCCTTTCCCTCTTTCCCTCTTTTGTGCACTGTATACAAGCTCAGTGTGTGAATAAGCGCTTTTCCCAGCGTTTTGAGGCTTATTCAGCTCAGAATGGCTTAATACTGCACTATCTGACCAGGACAAGACAAACTAAGAACTCAGCCACACGGACTTGAAAGTTTCTTAATTTACAATATTAGTAAACAAGCATTATGGCCATAATTTGCTGTCGGGAGAGCCTTTCCCTCTTTCCCTCTTTTGTGCACTGTATACAAGCTCAGTGTGTGAATAAGCGCTTTTCCCAGCGTTTTGAGGCTTATTCAGCTCAGAATGGCTTAATACTGCACTATCTGACCAGGACAAGACAAACTAAGAACTCAGCCACACGGACTTGAAAGTTTCTTAATTTACAATATTAGTAAACAAGCATTATGGTAATTTGCTGTCGGGAGAGCCTTTCCCTCTTTCCCTCTTTTTGTGCACTGTATACAAGCTCAGTGTGTGAATAAGCGCTTTTCCCAGCGTTTTGAGGCTTATTCAGCTCAGAATGGCTTAATACTGCACTATCTGACCAGGACAAGACAAACTAAGAACTCAGCCACACGGACTTGAAAGTTTCTTAATTTACAATATTAGTAAACAAGCATTATGGTTGAAAGCCATAATTTGCTGTCGGGAGAGCCTTTCCCTCTTTCCCTCTTTTGTGCACTGTATACAAGCTCAGTGTGTGAATAAGCGCTTTTCCCAGCGTTTTGAGGCTTATTCAGCTCAGAATGGCTTAATACTGCACTATCTGACCAGGACAAGACAAACTAAGAACTCAGCCACACGGACTTGAAAGTTTCTTAATTTACAATATTAGTAAACAAGCATTATGGTAATTTGCTGTCGGGAGAGCCTTTCCCTCTTTCCCTCTTTTGTGCACTGTATACAAGCTCAGTGTGTGAATAAGCGCTTTTCCCAGCGTTTTGAGGCTTATTCAGCTCAGAATGGCTTAATACTGCACTATCTGACCAGGACAAGACAAACTAAGAACTCAGCCACACGGACTTGAAAGTTTCTTAATTTACAATATTAGTAAACAAGCATTTGGTAATTTGCTGTCGGGAGAGCCTTTCCCTCTTTCCCTCTTTTGTGCACTGTATACAAGCTCAGTGTGTGAATAAGCGCTTTTCCAGCGTTTTGAGGCTTATTCAGCTCAGAATGGCTTAATACTGCACTATCTGACCAGGACAAGACAAACTAAGAACTCAGCCACACGGACTTGAAAGTTTCTTAATTTACAATATTAGTAAACAAGCATTATGGTTGAAAGCCATAATTTGCTGTCGGGAGAGCCTTTCCTCTTTCCCTCTTTTGTGCACTGTATACAAGCTCAGTGTGTGAATAAGCGCTTTTCCCAGCGTTTTGAGGCTTATTCAGCTCAGAATGGCTTAATACTGCACTATCTGACCAGGACAAGACAAACTAAGAACTCAGCCACACGGACTTGAAAGTTTCTTAATTTACAATATTAGTAAACAAGCATTATGGTTGAAAGCCATAATTTGCTGTCGGGAGAGCCTTTCCCTCTTTCCCTCTTTTGTGCACTGTATACAAGCTCAGTGTGTGAATAAGCGCTTTTCCCAGCGTTTTGAGGCTTATTCAGCTCAGAATGGCTTAATACTGCACTATCTGACCAGGACAAGACAAACTAAGAACTCAGCCACACGGACTTGAAAGTTTCTTAATTTACAATATTAGTAAACAAGCATTATTTGGTAATTTGCTGTCGGGAGAGCCTTTCCCTCTTTCCCTCTTTTGTGCACTGTATACAAGCTCAGTGTGTGAATAAGCGCTTTTCCCAGCGTTTTGAGGCTTATTCAGCTCAGAATGGCTTAATACTGCACTATCTGACCAGGACAAGACAAACTAAGAACTCAGCCACACGGACTTGAAAGTTTCTTAATTTACAATATTAGTAAACAAGCATTATGGTTGGTAATTTGCTGTCGGAGAGCCTTTCCCTCTTTCCCTCTTTTGTGCACTGTATACAAGCTCAGTGTGTGAATAAGCGCTTTTCCCAGCGTTTTGAGGCTTATTCAGCTCAGAATGGCTTAATACTGCACTATCTGACCAGGACAAGACAAACTAAGAACTCAGCCACACGGACTTGAAAGTTTCTTAATTTACAATATTAGTAAACAAGCATTATGGTAATTTGCTGTCGGGAGAGCCTTTCCCTCTTTCCCTCTTTTGTGCACTGTATACAAGCTCAGTGTGTGAATAAGCGCTTTTCCCAGCGTTTTGAGGCTTATTCAGCTCAGAATGGCTTAATACTGCACTATCTGACCAGGACAAGACAAACTAAGAACTCAGCCACACGGACTTGAAAGTTTCTTAATTTACAATATTAGTAAACAAGCATTATGGTAATTTGCTGTCGGGAGCTTTCCCTCTTTCCCTCTTTTGTGCACTGTATACAAGCTCAGTGTGTGAATAAGCGCTTTTCCCAGCGTTTTGAGGCTTATTCAGCTCAGAATGGCTTAATACTGCACTATCTGACCAGGACAAGACAAACTAAGAACTCAGCCACACGGACTTGAAAGTTTCTTAATTTACAATATTAGTAAACAAGCATTATGGTAATTTGCTGTCGGGAGAGCCTTTCCCTCTTTCCCTCTTTTGTGCACTGTATACAAGCTCAGTGTGTGAATAAGCGCTTTTCCCAGCGTTTTGAGGCTTATTCAGCTCAGAATGGCTTAATACTGCACTATCTGACCAGGACAAGACAAACTAAGAACTCAGCCACACGGACTTGAAAGTTTCTTAATTTACAATATTAGTAAACAAGCATTATGGTTAATTTGCTGTCGGAGAGCCTTTCCCTCTTTCCCTCTTTTGTGCACTGTATACAAGCTCAGTGTGAATAAGCGCTTTTTCCAGCGTTTTGAGGCTTATTCAGCTCAGAATGGCTTAATACTGCACTATCTGACCAGGACAAGACAAACTAAGAACTCAGCCACACGGACTTGAAAGTTTCTTAATTTACAATATTAGTAAACAAGCATTATGGTTGAAAGCCATAATTTGCTGTCGGAGAGCCTTTCCCTCTTTCCCTCTTTTGTGCACTGTATACAAGCTCAGTGTGTGAATAAGCGCTTTTTCCCAGCGTTTTGAGGCTTATTCAGCTCAGAATGGCTTAATACTGCACTATCTGACCAGGACAAGACAAACTAAGAACTCAGCCACACGGACTTGAAAGTTTCTTAATTTACAATATTAGTAAACAAGCATTATGGTTGAAAGCCATAATTTGCTGTCGGGAGAGCCTTTCCCTCTTTCCCTCTTTTGTGCACTGTATACAAGCTCAGTGTTGTGAATAAGCGCTTTTCCCAGCGTTTTGAGGCTTATTCAGCTCAGAATGGCTTAATACTGCACTATCTGACCAGGACAAGACAAACTAAGAACTCAGCCACACGGACTTGAAAGTTTCTTAATTTACAATATTAGTAAACAAGCATTATGGTTGAAAGCCATAATTTGCTGTCGGGAGAGCCTTTCCCTCTTTCCCTCTTTTGTGCACTGTATACAAGCTCAGTGTGTGAATAAGCGCTTTTCCCAGCGTTTTGAGGCTTATTCAGCTCAGAATGGCTTAATACTGCACTATCTGACCAGGACAAGACAAACTAAGAACTCAGCCACACGGACTTGAAAGTTTCTTAATTTACAATATTAGTAAACAAGCATATTATGGTAATTTGCTGTCGGGAGAGCCTTTCCCTCTTTCCCTCTTTTGTGCACTGTATACAAGCTCAGTGTGTGAATA
Source organism: Lates calcarifer (assembly GCF_001640805.2). Taxonomy (NCBI): domain Eukaryota; kingdom Metazoa; phylum Chordata; class Actinopteri; family Centropomidae; genus Lates; species Lates calcarifer. Next base: position 11,564 of record NW_026117477.1, read on the forward strand.
AGCGCTTTTCCCAGCGTTTTGAGGCTTATTCAGCTCAGAATGGCTTAATACTGCACTATCTGACCAGGACAAGACAAACTAAGAACTCAGCCACACGGACTTGAAAGTTTCTTAATTTACAATATTAGTAAACAAGCATTATGGGTTGAAAGCCATAATTTGCTGTCGGGAGAGCCTTTCCCTCTTTCCCTCTTTTGTGCACTGTATACAAGCTCAGTGTGTGAATAAGCGCTTTTCCCAGCGTTTTGAGGCTTATTCAGCTCAGAATGGCTTAATACTGCACTATCTGACCAGGACAAGACAAACTAAGAACTCAGCCACACGGACTTGAAAGTTTCTTAATTTACAATATTAGTAAACAAGCATTATGGTTGAAAGCCATAATTTGCTGTCGGGAGAGCCTTTCCCTCTTTCCCTCTTTTGTGCACTGTATACAAGCTCAGTGTGTGAATAAGCGCTTTTCCCAGCGTTTTGAGGCTTATTCAGCTCAGAATGGCTTAATACTGCACTATCTGACCAGGACAAGACAAACTAAGAACTCAGCCACACGGACTTGAAAGTTTCTTAATTTACAATATTAGTAAACAAGCATTATGGTTGAAAGCCATAATTTGCTGTCGGGAGAGCCTTTCCCTCTTTCCCTCTTTTGTGCACTGTATACAACTCAGTGTGTGAATAAGCGCTTTTCCCAGCGTTTTGAGGCTTATTCAGCTCAGAATGGCTTAATACTGCACTATCTGACCAGGACAAGACAAACTAAGAACTCAGCCACACGGACTTGAAAGTTTCTTAATTTACAATATTAGTAAACAAGCATTATGGTAATTTGCTGTCGGAGAGCCTTTCCCTCTTTCCCTCTTTTGTGCACTGTATACAAGCTCAGTGTGTGAATAAGCGCTTTTCCCAGCGTTTTGAGGCTTATTCAGCTCAGAATGGCTTAATACTGCACTATCTGACCAGGACAAGACAAACTAAGAACTCAGCCACACGGACTTGAAAGTTTCTTAATTTACAATATTAGTAAACAAGCATTATGGTTGAAAGCCATAATTTGCTGTCGGAGAGCCTTTCCCTCTTTCCTCTTTTGTGCACTGTATACAAGCTCAGTGTGTGAATAAGCGCTTTTCCCAGCGTTTTGAGGCTTATTCAGCTCAGAATGGCTTAATACTGCACTATCTGACCAGGACAAGACAAACTAAGAACTCAGCCACACGGACTTGAAAGTTTCTTAATTTACAATATTAGTAAACAAGCATTATGGTAATTTTGCTGTCGGGAGAGCCTTTCCCTCTTTCCCTCTTTGTGCACTGTATACAAGCTCAGTGTGTGAATAAGCGCTTTTCCCAGCGTTTTGAGGCTTATTCAGCTCAGAATGGCTTAATACTGCACTATCTGACCAGGACAAGACAAACTAAGAACTCAGCCACACGGACTTGAAAGTTTCTTAATTTACAATATTAGTAAACAAGCATTATGGAATAATTTGCTGTCGGGAGAGCCTTTCCCTCTTTCCCTCTTTGTGCACTGTATACAAGCTCAGTGTGTGAATAAGCGCTTTTCCCAGCGTTTTGAGGCTTATTCAGCTCAGAATGGCTTAATACTGCACTATCTGACCAGGACAAGACAAACTAAGAACTCAGCCACACGGACTTGAAAGTTTCTTAATTTACAATATTAGTAAACAAGCATTATGGTAATTTGCTGTCGGGAGAGCCTTTCCCTCTTTCCCTCTTTTGTGCACTGTATACAAGCTCAGTGTGTGAATAAGCGCTTTTCCCAGCGTTTTGAGGCTTATTCAGCTCAGAATGGCTTAATACTGCACTATCTGACCAGGACAAGACAAACTAAGAACTCAGCCACACGGACTTGAAAGTTTCTTATTTACAATATTAGTAAACAAGCATTATGGTAATTTGCTGTCGGGAGAGCCTTTCCCTCTTTCCCTCTTTGTGCACTGTATACAAGCTCAGTGTGTGAATAAGCGCTTTTCCCAGCGTTTTGAGGCTTATTCAGCTCAGAATGGCTTAATACTGCACTATCTGACCAGGACAAGACAAACTAAGAACTCAGCCACACGGACTTGAAAGTTTCTTAATTTACAATATTAGTAAACAAGCATTATGGTAAATTTGCTGTCGGGAGAGCCTTTCCCTCTTTCCCTCTTTTGTGCACTGTATACAAGCTCAGTGTGTGAATAAGCGCTTTTCCCAGCGTTTTGAGGCTTATTCAGCTCAGAATGGCTTAATACTGCACTATCTGACCAGGACAAGACAAACTAAGAACTCAGCCACACGGACTTGAAAGTTTCTTAATTTACAATATTAGTAAACAAGCATTATGGTAATTTGCTGTCGGGAGAGCCTTTCCCTCTTTCCCTCTTTGTGCACTGTATACAAGCTCAGTGTGTGAATAAGCGCTTTTCCCAGCGTTTTGAGGCTTATTCAGCTCAGAATGGCTTAATACTGCACTATCTGACCAGGACAAGACAAACTAAGAACTCAGCCACACGGACTTGAAAGTTTCTTAATTTACAATATTAGTAAACAAGCATAATTTGCTGTCGGGAGAGCCTTTCCCTCTTTCCCTCTTTTGTGCACTGTATACAAGCTCAGTGTGTGAATAAGCGCTTTTCCCAGCGTTTTGAGGCTTATTCAGCTCAGAATGGCTTAATACTGCACTATCTGACCAGGACAAGACAAACTAAGAACTCAGCCACACGGACTTGAAAGTTTCTTAATTTACAATATTAGTAAACAAGCATTATGGTTGAAAGCCATAATTTGCTGTCGGGAGAGCCTTTCCCTCTTTCCCTCTTTTGTGCACTGTATACAAGCTCAGTGTGTGAATAAGCGCTTTTCCCAGCGTTTTGAGGCTTATTCAGCTCAGAATGGCTTAATACTGCACTATCTGACCAGGACAAGACAAACTAAGAACTCAGCCACACGGACTTGAAAGTTTCTTAATTTACAATATTAGTAAACAAGCATTATGGTTGAAAGCCATAATTTGCTGTCGGGAGAGCCTTTCCCTCTTTCCCTCTTTTGTGCACTGTATACAAGCTCAGTGTGTGAATAAGCGCTTTTCCCAGCGTTTTGAGGCTTATTCAGCTCAGAATGGCTTAATACTGCACTATCTGACCAGGACAAGACAAACTAAGAACTCAGCCACACGGACTTGAAAGTTTCTTAATTTACAATATTAGTAAACAAGCATTATGGTTGAAAGCCATAATTTGCTGTCGGGAGAGCCTTTCCCTCTTTCCCTCTTTTGTGCACTGTATACAAGCTCAGTGTGTGAATAAGCGCTTTTCCCAGCGTTTTGAGGCTTATTCAGCTCAGAATGGCTTAATACTGCACTATCTGACCAGGACAAGACAAACTAAGAACTCAGCCACACGGACTTGAAAGTTTCTTAATTTACAATATTAGTAAACAAGCATTATGGTAATTTTGCTGTCGGGAGAGCCTTTCCCTCTTCCCTCTTTTGTGCACTGTATACAAGCTCAGTGTGTGAATAAGCGCTTTTCCCAGCGTTTTGAGGCTTATTCAGCTCAGAATGGCTTAATACTGCACTATCTGACCAGGACAAGACAAACTAAGAACTCAGCCACACGGACTTGAAAGTTTCTTAATTTACAATATTAGTAAACAAGCATTATGGTAATTTGCTGTCGGGAGAGCCTTTCCCTCTTTCCCTCTTTTGTGCACTGTATACAAGCTCAGTGTGTGAATAAGCGCTTTTCCCAGCGTTTTGAGGCTTATTCAGCTCAGAATGGCTTAATACTGCACTATCTGACCAGGACAAGACAAACTAAGAACTCAGCCACACGGACTTGAAAGTTTCTTAATTTACAATATTAGTAAACAAGCATTATGGTTGAAAGCCATAATTTGCTGTCGGGAGAGCCTTTCCCTCTTTCCTCTTTGTGCACTGTATACAAGCTCAGTGTGTGAATAAGCGCTTTTCCCAGCGTTTTGAGGCTTATTCAGCTCAGAATGGCTTAATACTGCACTATCTGACCAGGACAAGACAAACTAAGAACTCAGCCACACGGACTTGAAAGTTTCTTAATTTACAATATTAGTAAACAAGCATTATGGTTGAAAGCCATAATTTGCTGTCGGGAGAGCCTTTCCCTCTTTCCCTCTTTTGTGCACTGTATACAAGCTCAGTGTGTGAATAAGCGCTTTTCCCAGCGTTTTGAGGCTTATTCAGCTCAGAATGGCTTAATACTGCACTATCTGACCAGGACAAGACAAACTAAGAACTCAGCCACACGGACTTGAAAGTTTCTTATTTTACAATATTAGTAACAAGCATTATGGTAATTTGCTGTCGGGAGAGCCTTTCCCTCTTTCCCTCTTTTGTGCACTGTATACAAGCTCAGTGTGTGAATAAGCGCTTTTCCCAGCGTTTTGAGGCTTATTCAGCTCAGAATGGCTTAATACTGCACTATCTGACCAGGACAAGACAAACTAAGAACTCAGCCACACGGACTTGAAAGTTTCTTAATTTACAATATTAGTAAACAAGCATTATGGTTGAAAGCCATAATTTGCTGTCGGGAGAGCCTTTCCCTCTTTCCCTCTTTTGTGCACTGTATACAAGCTCAGTGTGTGAATAAGCGCTTTTCCCAGCGTTTTGAGGCTTATTCAGCTCAGAATGGCTTAATACTGCACTATCTGACCAGGACAAGACAAACTAAGAACTCAGCCACGGACTTGAAAGTTTCTTATTACAATATTAGTAAACAAGCATTATGGTTGAAAGCCATAATTTGCTGTCGGGAGAGCCTTTCCCTCTTTCCCTTTTGTGCACTGTATACAAGCTCAGTGTGTGAATAAGCGCTTTTCCCAGCGTTTTGAGGCTTATTCAGCTCAGAATGGCTTAATACTGCACTATCTGACCAGGACAAGACAACTAAGAACTCAGCCACACGGACTTGAAAGTTTCTTAATTTACAATATTAGTAAACAAGCATTATGGTAATTTGCTGTCGGAGAGCCTTTCCCTCTTTCCCTCTTTGTGCACTGTATACAAGCTCAGTGTGTGAATAAGCGCTTTTCCCAGCGTTTTGAGGCTTATTCAGCTCAGAATGGCTTAATACTGCACTATCTGACCAGGACAAGACAAACTAAGAACTCAGCCACACGGACTTGAAAGTTTCTTAATTTACAATATTAGTAAACAAGCATTATGGTAATTTGCTGTCGGGAGAGCTTTCCCTCTTTCCCTCTTTTGTGCACTGTATACAAGCTCAGTGTGTGAATAAGCGCTTTTCCCAGCGTTTTGAGGCTTATTCAGCTCAGAATGGCTTAATACTGCACTATCTGACCAGGACAAGACAAACTAAGAACTCAGCCACACGGACTTGAAAGTTTCTTAATTTACAATATTAGTAAACAAGCATTATGGTTGAATAATTTGCTGTCGGGAGAGCCTTTCCCTCTTTCCCTCTTTTGTGCACTGTATACAAGCTCAGTGTGTGAATAAGCGCTTTTCCCAGCGTTTTGAGGCTTATTCAGCTCAGAATGGCTTAATACTGCACTATCTGACCAGGACAAGACAAACTAAGAACTCAGCCACACGGACTTGAAAGTTTCTTAATTTACAATATTAGTAAACAAGCATTATGGTAATTTGCTGTCGGGAGAGCCTTTCCCTCTTTCCTCTTTTGTGCACTGTATACAAGCTCAGTGTGTGAATAAGCGCTTTTCCCAGCGTTTTGAGGCTTATTCAGCTCAGAATGGCTTAATACTGCACTATCTGACCAGGACAAGACAAACTAAGAACTCAGCCACACGGACTTGAAAGTTTCTTAATTTACAATATTAGTAAACAAGCATTATGGTTGAAAGCCATAATTTGCTGTCGGGAGAGCCTTTCCCTCTTTCCCTCTTTGTGCACTGTATACAAGCTCAGTGTGTGAATAAGCGCTTTTCCCAGCGTTTTGAGGCTTATTCAGCTCAGAATGGCTTAATACTGCACTATCTGACCAGGACAAGACAAACTAAGAACTCAGCCACACGGACTTGAAAGTTTCTTAATTTACAATATTAGTAAACAAGCATTATGGTTGAAAGCCATAATTTGCTGTCGGGAGAGCCTTTCCCTCTTTCCCTCTTTTGTGCACTGTATACAAGCTCAGTGTGTGAATAAGCGCTTTTCCCAGCGTTTTGAGGCTTATTCAGCTCAGAATGGCTTAATACTGCACTATCTGACCAGGACAAGACAAACTAAGAACTCAGCCACACGGACTTGAAAGTTTCTTAATTTACAATATTAGTAAACAAGCATTATGGTTGAAACCATAATTTGCTGTCGGGAGAGCCTTTCCCTCTTTCCCTCTTTTGTGCACTGTATACAAGCTCAGTGTGTGAATAAGCGCTTTTCCCAGCGTTTTGAGGCTTATTCAGCTCAGAATGGCTTAATACTGCACTATCTGACCAGGACAAGACAAACTAAGAACTCAGCCACACGGACTTGAAAGTTTCTTATTTACAATATTAGTAAACAAGCATTATGGTTGAAAGCCATAATTTGCTGTCGGAGAGCCTTTCCTCTTTCCCTCTTTGTGCACTGTATACAAGCTCAGTGTGTGAATAAGCGCTTTCCCAGCGTTTTGAGGCTTATTCAGCTCAGAATGGCTTAATACTGCACTATCTGACCAGGACAAGACAAACTAAGAACTCAGCCACACGGACTTGAAAGTTTCTAATTTACAATATTAGTAAACAAGCATTATGGTAATTTGCTGTCGGGAGAGCCTTTCCCTCTTCCCTCTTTTGGCACTGTATACAAGCTCAGTGTGTGAATAAGCGCTTTTCCCAGCGTTTTGAGGCTTATTCAGCTCAGAATGGCTTAATACTGCACTATCTGACCAGGACAAGACAAACTAAGAACTCAGCCACACGGACTTGAAAGTTTCTTAATTTACAATATTAGTAAACAAGCATTATGGTAATTTGCTGTCGGGAGAGCCTTTCCCTCTTTCCCTCTTTTGTGCACTGTATACAAGCTCAGTGTGTGAATAAGCGCTTTTCCCAGCGTTTTGAGGCTTATTCAGCTCAGAATGGCTTAATACTGCACTATCTGACCAGGACAAGACAAACTAAGAACTCAGCCACACGGACTTGAAAGTTTCTTAATTTACAATATTAGTAAACAAGCATTATGGTTAATTTGCTGTCGGAGAGCCTTTCCCTCTTTCCCTCTTTTGTGCACTGTATACAATCTCAGTGTGTGAATAAGCGCTTTTCCCAGCGTTTTGAGGCTTATTCAGCTCAGAATGGCTTAATACTGCACTATCTGACCAGGACAAGACAAACTAAGAACTCAGCCACACGGACTTGAAAGTTTCTTAATTTACAATATTAGTAAACAAGCATTATGGTTGAATAATTTGCTGTCGGGAGAGCCTTTCCCTCTTTCCCTCTTTTGTGCACTGTATACAAGCTCAGTGTGTGAATAAGCGCTTTTCCCAGCGTTTTGAGGCTTATTCAGCTCAGAATGGCTTAATACTGCACTATCTGACCAGGACAAGACAAACTAAGAACTCAGCCACACGGACTTGAAAGTTTCTTAATTTACAATATTAGTAAACAAGCATTATGGTAATTTGCTGTCGGGAGAGCCTTTCCCTCTTTCCCTCTTTTGTGCACTGTATACAAGCTCAGTGTGTGAATAAGCGCTTTTCCCAGCGTTTTGAGGCTTATTCAGCTCAGAATGGCTTAATACTGCACTATCTGACCAGGACAAGACAAACTAAGAACTCAGCCACACGGACTTGAAAGTTTCTTAATTTACAATATTAGTAAACAAGCATTATGGTTGAATTTTGCTGTCGGGAGAGCCTTTCCCTCTTTCCCTCTTTTGTGCACTGTATACAAGCTCAGTGTGTGAATAAGCGCTTTTCCCAGCGTTTTGAGGCTTATTCAGCTCAGAATGGCTTAATACTGCACTATCTGACCAGGACAAGACAAACTAAGAACTCAGCCACACGGACTTGAAAGTTTCTTAATTTACAATATTAGTAAACAAGCATTATGGTTGAATAATTTGCTGTCGGGAGAGCCTTTCCCTCTTCCCTCTTTTGTGCACTGTATACAAGCTCAGTGTGTGAATAAGCGCTTTTCCCAGCGTTTTGAGGCTTATTCAGCTCAGAATGGCTTAATACTGCACTATCTGACCAGGACAAGACAAACTAAGAACTCAGCCACACGGACTTGAAAGTTTCTTAATTTACAATATTAGTAAACAAGCATTATGGTTGAAAGCCATAATTTGCTGTCGGAGAGCCTTTCCCTCTTTCCCTCTTTGTGCACTGTATACAAGCTCAGTGTGTGAATAAGCGCTTTTCCCAGCGTTTTGAGGCTTATTCAGCTCAGAATGGCTTAATACTGCACTATCTGACCAGGACAAGACAAACTAAGAACTCAGCCACACGGACTTGAAAGTTTTTAATTTACAATATTAGTAAACAAGCATTATGGTTGAATAATTTGCTGTCGGGAGAGCCTTTCCCTCTTTCCCTCTTTGTGCACTGTATACAAGCTCAGTGTGTGAATAAGCGCTTTTCCCAGCGTTTTGAGGCTTATTCAGCTCAGAATGGCTTAATACTGCACTATCTGACCAGGACAAGACAAACTAAGAACTCAGCCACACGGACTTGAAAGTTTCTTAATTTACAATATTAGTAAACAAGCATTATTGTAATTTGCTGTCGGGAGAGCCTTTCCCTCTTTCCCTCTTTTGTGCACTGTATACAAGCTCAGTGTGTGAATAAGCGCTTTTCCCAGCGTTTTGAGGCTTATTCAGCTCAGAATGGCTTAATACTGCACTATGACCAGGACAAGACAAACTAAGAACTCAGCCACACGGACTTGAAAGTTTCTTAATTTACAATATTAGTAAACAAGCATTATGGTAATTTGCTGTCGGGAGAGCCTTTCCCCTTTCCCTCTTTGTGGCACTGTATACAAGCTCAGTGTGTGAATAAGCGCTTTTCCCAGCGTTTTGAGGCTTATTCAGCTCAGAATGGCTTAATACTGCACTATCTGACCAGGACAAGACAAACTAAGAACTCAGCCACACGGACTTGAAAGTTTCTTAATTTACAATATTAGTAAACAGCATTATGGTTGAAAGCCATAATTTGCTGTCGGGAGAGCCTTTCCCTCTTTCCCTCTTTTGTGCACTGTATACAAGCTCAGTGTGTGAATAAGCGCTTTTCCCAGCGTTTTGAGGCTTATTCAGCTCAGAATGGCTTAATACTGCACTATCTGACCAGGACAAGACAAACTAAGAACTCAGCCACACGGACTTGAAAGTTTCTTAATTTACAATATTAGTAAACAAGCATTATGGTTGAATAATTTGCTGTCGGGAGAGCCTTTCCCTCTTTCCCTCTTTTGTGCACTGTATACAAGCTCAGTGTGTGAATAAGCGCTTTTCCCAGCGTTTTGAGGCTTATTCAGCTCAGAATGGCTTAATACTGCACTATCTGACCAGGACAAGACAAACTAAGAACTCAGCCACACGGACTTGAAAGTTTCTTAATTTACAATATTAGTAAACAAGCATTATGGTAATTTGCTGTCGGGAGAGCCTTTCCCTCTTTCCCTCTTTTGTGCACTGTATACAAGCTCAGTGTGTGAATAAGCGCTTTTCCCAGCGTTTTGAGGCTTATTCAGCTCAGAATGGCTTAATACTGCACTATCTGACCAGGACAAGACAAACTAAG
>NW_026117478.1:0-10050 GCF_001640805.2 Lates calcarifer
TGGTAATTTGCTGTCGGAGAGCCTTTCCCTCTTTCCCTCTTTTGTGCACTGTATACAAGCTCAGTGTGTGAATAAGCGCTTTTCCCAGCGTTTTGAGGCTTATTCAGCTCAGAATGGCTTAATACTGCACTATCTGACCAGGACAAGACAAACTAAGAACTCAGCCACACGGACTTGAAAGTTTCTTAATTTACAATATTAGTAAACAAGCATTATGGTTGAAAGCCATAATTTGCTGTCGGAGAGCCTTTCCCTCTTTCCCTCTTTTGTGCACTGTATACAAGCTCAGTGTGTGTGAATAAGCGCTTTTCCCAGCGTTTTGAGGCTTTTCAGCTCAGAATGGCTTAATACTGCACTATCTGACCAGGACAAGACAAACTAAGAACTCAGCCACACGGACTTGAAAGTTTCTTAATTTACAATATTAGTAAACAAGCATTATGGTTATAATTTGCTGTCGGGAGAGCCTTTCCCTCTTTCCCTCTTTTGTGCACTGTATACAAGCTCAGTGTGTGAATAAGCGCTTTTCCCAGCGTTTTGAGGCTTATTCAGCTCAGAATGGCTTAATACTGCACTATCTGACCAGGACAAGACAAACTAAGAACTCAGCCACACGGACTTGAAAGTTTCTTAATTTACAATATTAGTAAACAAGCATTATGGTTGAAAGCCATAATTTGCTGTCGGGAGAGCCTTTCCCTCTTTCCCTCTTTTTGTGCACTGTATACAAGCTCAGTGTGTGAATAAGCGCTTTTCCCAGCGTTTTGAGGCTTATTCAGCTCAGAATGGCTTAAATACTGCACTATCTGACCAGGACAAGACAAACTAAGAACTCAGCCACACGGACTTGAAAGTTTCTTAATTTACAATATTAGTAAACAAGCATTATGGTAATTTGCTGTCGGGAGAGCCTTTCCCTCTTTCCCTCTTTTGTGCACTGTATACAAGCTCAGTGTGTGAATAAGCGCTTTTCCCAGCGTTTTGAGGCTTATTCAGCTCAGAATGGCTTAATACTGCACTATCTGACCAGGACAAGACAAACTAAGAACTCAGCCACACGGACTTGAAAGTTTCTTAATTTACAATATTAGTAAACAAGCATATGGTTGGTAATTTGCTGTCGGGAGAGCCTTTCCCTCTTTCCCTCTTTTGTGCCTGTATACAAGCTCAGTGTGTGAATAAGCGCTTTTCCCAGCGTTTTGAGGCTTATTCAGCTCAGAATGCTTAATACTGCACTATCTGACCAGGACAAGACAAACTAAGAACTCAGCCACACGGACTTGAAAGTTTCTTAATTTACAATATTAGTAAACAAGCATTATGGTAATTTTGCTGTCGGGAGAGCCTTTCCCTCTTTCCTCTTTTGTGCACTGTATACAAGCTCAGTGTGTGAATAAGCGCTTTTCCCAGCGTTTTGAGGCTTATTCAGCTCAGAATGGCTTAATACTGCACTATCTGACCAGGACAAGACAAACTAAGAACTCAGCCACACGGACTTGAAAGTTTCTTAATTTACAATATTAGTAAACAAGCATTATGGTAATTTGCTGTCGGGAGAGCCTTTCCCTCTTTCCCTCTTTTGTGCACTGTATACAAGCTCAGTGTGTGAATAAGCGCTTTTCCCAGCGTTTTGAGGCTTATTCAGCTCAGAATGGCTTAATACTGCACTATCTGACCAGGACAAGACAAACTAAGAACTCAGCCACACGGACTTGAAAGTTTCTTAATTTACAATATTAGTAAACAAGCATTATGGTAATTTGCTGTCGGGAGAGCCTTTCCCTCTTTCCCTCTTTTGTGCACTGTATACAAGCTCAGTGTGAATAAGCGCTTTTCCCAGCGTTTTGAGGCTTATTCAGCTCAGAATGGCTTAATACTGCACTATCTGACCAGGACAAGACAAACTAAGAACTCAGCCACACGGACTTGAAAGTTTCTTAATTTACAATATTAGTAAACAAGCATTATGGTTGGCCATAATTTGCTGTCGGGAGAGCCTTTCCCTCTTTCCCTCTTTTGTGCACTGTATACAAGCTCAGTGTGTGAATAAGCGCTTTTCCCAGCGTTTTGAGGCTTATTCAGCTCAGAATGGCTTAATACTGCACTATCTGACCAGGACAAGACAAACTAAGAACTCAGCCACACGGACTTGAAAGTTTCTTAATTTACAATATTAGTAAACAAGCATTATGGTTGAAAGTAATTTGCTGTCGGGAGAGCCTTTCCCTCTTTCCCTCTTTTGTGCACTGTATACAAGCTCAGTGTGTGAATAAGCGCTTTTCCCAGCGTTTTGAGGCTTATTCAGCTCAGAATGGCTTAATACTGCACTATCTGACCAGGACAAGACAAACTAAGAACTCAGCCACACGGACTTGAAAGTTTCTTAATTTACAATATTAGTAAACAAGCATTATGGTTGAAAGCCATAATTTGCTGTCGGGAGAGCCTTTCCCTCTTTCCCTCTTTTGTGCACTGTATACAAGCTCAGTGTGTGAATAAGCGCTTTTCCCAGCGTTTTGAGGCTTATTCAGCTCAGAATGGCTTAATACTGCACTATCTGACCAGGACAAGACAAACTAAGAACTCAGCCACACGGACTTGAAAGTTTCTTAATTTACAATATTAGTAAACAAGCATTATGGTAATTTGCTGTCGGGAGAGCCTTTCCCTCTTTCCCTCTTTTGTGCACTGTATACAAGCTCAGTGTGTGAATAAGCGCTTTTCCCAGCGTTTTGAGGCTTATTCAGCTCAGAATGGCTTAATACTGCACTATCTGACCAGGACAAGACAAACTAAGAACTCAGCCACACGGACTTGAAAGTTTCTTAATTTACAATATTAGTAAACAAGCATTATGGTTTAATTTGCTGTCGGAGAGCCTTTCCCTCTTTCCCTCTTTTGTGCACTGTATACAAGCTCAGTGTGTGAATAAGCGCTTTTCCCAGCGTTTTGAGGCTTATTCAGCTCAGAATGGCTTAATACTGCACTATCTGACCAGGACAAGACAAACTAAGAACTCAGCCACACGGACTTGAAAGTTTCTTAATTTACAATATTAGTAAACAAGCATTATGGTTGAAAGCCATAATTTGCTGTCGGAGAGCCTTTCCCTCTTTCCCTCTTTTGTGCACTGTATACAAGCTCAGTGTGTGAATAAGCGCTTTTCCCAGCGTTTTGAGGCTTATTCAGCTCAGAATGGCTTAATACTGCACTATCTGACCAGGACAAGACAAACTAAGAACTCAGCCACACGGACTTGAAAGTTTCTTAATTTACAATATTAGTAAACAAGCATTATGGTTGAAAGCCATAATTTGCTGTCGGGAGAGCCTTTCCCTCTTTCCCTCTTTTGTGCACTGTATACAAGCTCAGTGTGTGAATAAGCGCTTTTCCCAGCGTTTTGAGGCTTATTCAGCTCAGAATGGCTTAATACTGCACTATCTGACCAGGACAAGACAAACTAAGAACTCAGCCACACGGACTTGAAAGTTTCTTAATTTACAATATTAGTAAACAAGCATTATGGTAATTTGCTGTCGGGAGAGCCTTTCCCTCTTTCCCTCTTTTGTGCACTGTATACAAGCTCAGTGTGTGAATAAGCGCTTTTCCCAGCGTTTTGAGGCTTATTCAGCTCAGAATGGCTTAATACTGCACTATCTGACCAGGACAAGACAAACTAAGAACTCAGCCACACGGACTTGAAAGTTTCTTAATTTACAATATTAGTAAACAAGCATTATGGTTGAAAGCCATAATTTGCTGTCGGGAGAGCCTTTCCCTCTTTCCCTCTTTTGTGCACTGTATACAAGCTCAGTGTGTGAATAAGCGCTTTTCCCAGCGTTTTGAGGCTTATTCAGCTCAGAATGGCTTAATACTGCACTATCTGACCAGGACAAGACAAACTAAGAACTCAGCCACACGGACTTGAAAGTTTCTTAATTTACAATATTAGTAAACAAGCATTATGGTAATTTGCTGTCGGAGAGCCTTTCCCTCTTTCCCTCTTTTGTGCACTGTATACAAGCTCAGTGTGTGAATAAGCGCTTTTCCAGCGTTTTGAGGCTTATTCAGCTCAGAATGGCTTAATACTGCACTATCTGACCAGGACAAGACAAACTAAGAACTCAGCCACACGGACTTGAAAGTTTCTTAATTTACAATATTAGTAAACAAGCATTATGGTAATTTGCTGTCGGGAGAGCCTTTCCCTCTTTCCCTCTTTTGTGCACTGTATACAAGCTCAGTGTGTGAATAAGCGCTTTTCCCAGCGTTTTGAGGCTTATTCAGCTCAGAATGGCTTAATACTGCACTATCTGACCAGGACAAGACAAACTAAGAACTCAGCCACACGGACTTGAAAGTTTCTTAATTTACAATATTAGTAAACAAGCATTATGGTAATTTGCTGTCGGGAGAGCCTTTCCCTCTTTCCCTCTTTTGTGCACTGTATACAAGCTCAGTGTGTGAATAAGCGCTTTTCCCAGCGTTTTGAGGCTTATTCAGCTCAGAATGGCTTAATACTGCACTATCTGACCAGGACAAGACAAACTAAGAACTCAGCCACACGGACTTGAAAGTTTCTTAATTTACAATATTAGTAAACAAGCATTTGGTAATTTGCTGTCGGGAGAGCCTTTCCCTCTTTCCCTCTTTTGTGCACTGTATACAAGCTCAGTGTGTGAATAAGCGCTTTTCCCAGCGTTTTGAGGCTTATTCAGCTCAGAATGGCTTAATACTGCACTATCTGACCAGGACAAGACAAACTAAGAACTCAGCCACACGGACTTGAAAGTTTCTTAATTTACAATATTAGTAAACAAGCATTATGGTAATTTGCTGTCGGGAGAGCCTTTCCCTCTTTCCCTCTTTTGTGCACTGTATACAAGCTCAGTGTGTGAATAAGCGCTTCCCAGCGTTTTGAGGCTTATTCAGCTCAGAATGGCTTAATACTGCACTATCTGACCAGGACAAGACAAACTAAGAACTCAGCCACACGGACTTGAAAGTTTCTTAATTTACAATATTAGTAAACAAGCATTATGGTAATTTGCTGTCGGGAGAGCCTTTCCCTCTTTCCCTCTTTTGTGCACTGTATACAAGCTCAGTGTGTGAATAAGCGCTTTTCCCAGCGTTTTGAGGCTTATTCAGCTCAGAATGGCTTAATACTGCACTATCTGACCAGGACAAGACAAACTAAGAACTCAGCCACACGGACTTGAAAGTTTCTTAATTTACAATATTAGTAAACAAGCATTATGGTAATTTGCTGTCGGGAGAGCCTTTCCCTCTTTCCCTCTTTTGTGCACTGTATACAAGCTCAGTGTGTGAATAAGCGCTTTTCCCAGCGTTTTGAGGCTTATTCAGCTCAGAATGGCTTAATACTGCACTATCTGACCAGGACAAGACAAACTAAGAACTCAGCCACACGGACTTGAAAGTTTCTTAATTTACAATATTAGTAAACAAGCATTATGGTTGAAAGCCATAATTTGCTGTCGGAGAGCCTTTCCCTCTTTCCCTCTTTTGTGCACTGTATACAAGCTCAGTGTGTGAATAAGCGCTTTTCCCAGCGTTTTGAGGCTTATTCAGCTCAGAATGGCTTAATACTGCACTATCTGACCAGGACAAGACAAACTAAGAACTCAGCCACACGGACTTGAAAGTTTCTTAATTTACAATATTAGTAAACAAGCATTATGGTTGAAAGCCATAATTTGCTGTCGGGAGAGCCTTTCCCTCTTTCCCTCTTTTGTGCACTGTATACAAGCTCAGTGTGTGAATAAGCGCTTTTCCCAGCGTTTTGAGGCTTATTCAGCTCAGAATGGCTTAATACTGCACTATCTGACCAGGACAAGACAAACTAAGAACTCAGCCACACGGACTTGAAAGTTTCTTAATTTACAATTTAGTAAACAAGCATTATGGTTGGTAATTTGCTGTCGGAGAGCCTTTCCCTCTTTCCCTCTTTTGTGCACTGTGTATACAAGCTCAGTGTGTGAATAAGCGCTTTTCCCAGCGTTTTGAGGCTTATTCAGCTCAGAATGGCTTAATACTGCACTATCTGACCAGGACAAGACAAACTAAGAACTCAGCCACACGGACTTGAAAGTTTCTTAATTTACAATATTAGTAAACAAGCATTATGGTAATTTGCTGTCGGGAGAGCCTTTCCCTCTTTCCCTCTTTTGTGCACTGTATACAAGCTCAGTGTGTGAATAAGCGCTTTTCCCAGCGTTTTGAGGCTTATTCAGCTCAGAATGGCTTAATACTGCACTATCTGACCAGGACAAGACAAACTAAGAACTCAGCCACACGGACTTGAAAGTTTCTTAATTTACAATATTAGTAAACAAGCATTATGGTAATTTGCTGTCGGGAGAGCCTTTCCCTCTTTCCCTCTTTTGTGCACTGTATATACAAGCTCAGTGTGTGAATAAGCGCTTTTCCCAGCGTTTTGAGGCTTATTCAGCTCAGAATGGCTTAATACTGCACTATCTGACCAGGACAAGACAAACTAAGAACTCAGCCACACGGACTTGAAAGTTTCTTAATTTACAATATTAGTAAACAAGCATTATGGTTGAAAGCCATAATTTGCTGTCGGGAGAGCCTTTCCCTCTTTCCCTCTTTTGTGCACTGTATACAAGCTCAGTGTGTGAATAAGCGCTTTTCCCAGCGTTTTGAGGCTTATTCAGCTCAGAATGGCTTAATACTGCACTATCTGACCAGGACAAGACAAACTAAGAACTCAGCCACACGGACTTGAAAGTTTCTTAATTTACAATATTAGTAAACAAGCATTATGAAAGCCATAATTTGCTGTCGGGAGAGCCTTTCCCTCTTTCCCTCTTTTGTGCACTGTATACAAGCTCAGTGTGTGAATAAGCGCTTTTCCCAGCGTTTTGAGGCTTATTCAGCTCAGAATGGCTTAATACTGCACTATCTGACCAGGACAAGACAAACTAAGAACTCAGCCACACGGACTTGAAAGTTTCTTAATTTACAATATTAGTAAACAAGCATTATGGTAATTTGCTGTCGGGAGAGCCTTTCCCTCTTTCCCTCTTTTGTGCACTGTATACAAGCTCAGTGTGTGAATAAGCGCTTTTCCCAGCGTTTTGAGGCTTATTCAGCTCAGAATGGCTTAATACTGCACTATCTGACCAGGACAAGACAAACTAAGAACTCAGCCACACGGACTTGAAAGTTTCTTAATTTACAATATTAGTAAACAAGCATTATGGTTGAAAGCCATAATTTGCTGTCGGGAGAGCCTTTCCCTCTTTCCCTCTTTTGTGCACTGTATACAAGCTCAGTGTGTGAATAAGCGCTTTTCCCAGCGTTTTGAGGCTTATTCAGCTCAGAATGGCTTAATACTGCACTATCTGACCAGGACAAGACAAACTAAGAACTCAGCCACACGGACTTGAAAGTTTCTTAATTTACAATATTAGTAAACAAGCATTATGGGCCATAATTTGCTGTCGGGAGAGCCTTTCCCTCTTTCCCTCTTTTGTGCACTGTATACAAGCTCAGTGTGTGAATAAGCGCTTTTCCCAGCGTTTTGAGGCTTATTCAGCTCAGAATGGCTTAATACTGCACTATCTGACCAGGACAAGACAAACTAAGAACTCAGCCACACGGACTTGAAAGTTTCTTAATTTACAATATTAGTAAACAAGCATTATGGTAATTTGCTGTCGGAGAGCCTTTCCCTCTTTCCCTCTTTTGTGCACTGTATACAAGCTCAGTGTGTGAATAAGCGCTTTTCCAGCGTTTTGAGGCTTATTCAGCTCAGAATGGCTTAATACTGCACTATCTGACCAGGACAAGACAAACTAAGAACTCAGCCACACGGACTTGAAAGTTTCTTAATTTACAATATTAGTAAACAAGCATTTGGTAATTTGCTGTCGGAGAGCCTTTCCCTCTTTCCCTCTTTTGTGCACTGTATACAAGCTCAGTGTGTGAATAAGCGCTTTTCCCAGCGTTTTGAGGCTTATTCAGCTCAGAATGGCTTAATACTGCACTATCTGACCAGGACAAGACAAACTAAGAACTCAGCCACACGGACTTGAAAGTTCTTAATTTACAATATTAGTAAACAAGCATTATGGTTGAAAGCCATAATTTGCTGTCGGGAGAGCCTTTCCCTCTTTCCCTCTTTTGTGCACTGTATACAAGCTCAGTGTGTGAATAAGCGCTTTTCCCAGCGTTTTGAGGCTTATTCAGCTCAGAATGGCTTAATACTGCACTATCTGACCAGGACAAGACAAACTAAGAACTCAGCCACACGGACTTGAAAGTTTCTTAATTTACAATATTAGTAAACAAGCATTATGGTAATTTGCTTCGGGAGAGCCTTTCCCTCTTTCCCTCTTTTGTGCACTGTATACAAGCTCAGTGTGTGAATAAGCGCTTTCCCAGCGTTTTGAGGCTTATTCAGCTCAGAATGGCTTAATACTGCACTATCTGACCAGGACAAGACAAACTAAGAACTCAGCCACACGGACTTGAAAGTTTCTTAATTTACAATATTAGTAAACAAGCATTATGGTTGAAAGCCATAATTTGCTGTCGGGGAGAGCCTTTCCCTCTTTCCCTCTTTTGTGCACTGTATACAAGCTCAGTGTGTGAATAAGCGCTTTTCCCAGCGTTTGAGGCTTATTCAGCTCAGAATGGCTTAATACTGCACTATCTGACCAGGACAAGACAAACTAAGAACTCAGCCACACGGACTTGAAAGTTTCTTAATTTACAATATTAGTAAACAAGCATTATGGTTGAAAGCCATAATTTGCTGTCGGAGAGCCTTTCCCTCTTTCCCTCTTTTGTGCACTGTATACAAGCTCAGTGTGTGAATAAGCGCTTTTCCCAGCGTTTTGAGGCTTATTCAGCTCAGAATGGCTTAATACTGCACTATCTGACCAGGACAAGACAAACTAAGAACTCAGCCACACGGACTTGAAAGTTTCTTAATTTACAATATTAGTAAACAAGCATTATGGTAATTTGCTGTCGGGAGAGCCTTTCCCTCTTTCCCTCTTTTGTGCACTGTATACAAGCTCAGTGTGTGAATAAGCGCTTTTCCCAGCGTTTTGAGGCTTATTCAGCTCAGAATGGCTTAATACTGCACTATCTGACCAGGACAAGACAAACTAAGAACTCAGCCACACGGACTTGAAAGTTTCTTAATTTACAATATTAGTAAACAAGCATTATGGTTGAAAGCCATAATTTGCTGTCGGGAGAGCCTTTCCCTCTTTCCCTCTTTTGTGCACTGTATACAAGCTCAGTGTGTGAATAAGCGCTTTTCCCAGCGTTTTGAGGCTTATTCAGCTCAGAATGGCTTAATACTGCACTATCTGACCAGGACAAGACAAACTAAGAACTCAGCCACACGGACTTGAAAGTTTCTTAATTTACAATATTAGTAAACAAGCATTATGGTAATTTGCTGTCGGAGAGCCTTTCCCTCTTTCCCTCTTTTGTGCACTGTATACAAGCTCAGTGTGTGAATAAGCGCTTTTCCCAGCGTTTTGAGGCTTATTCAGCTCAGAATGGCTTAATACTGCACTATCTGACCAGGACAAGACAAACTAAGAACTCAGCCACACGGACTTGAAAGTTTCTTAATTTACAATATTAGTAAACAAGCATTTATGGTAATTTGCTGTCGGAGAGCCTTTCCCTCTTTCCCTCTTTTGTGCACTGTATACAAGCTCAGTGTGTGAATAAGCGCTTTTCCCAGCGTTTTGAGGCTTATTCAGCTCAGAATGGCTTAATACTGCACTATCTGACCAGGACAAGACAAACTAAGAACTCAGCCACACGGACTTGAAAGTTTCTTAATTTACAATATTAGTAAACAAGCATTATGGTAATTTGCTGTCGGAGAGCCTTTCCCTCTTTCCCTCTTTTGTGCACTGTATACAAGCTCAGTGTGTGAATAAGCGCTTTTCCCAGCGTTTTGAGGCTTATTCAGCTCAGAATGGCTTAATACTGCACTATCTGACCAGGACAAGACAAACTAAGAACTCAGCCACACGG
>NW_026117479.1:0-21098 GCF_001640805.2 Lates calcarifer
TTTGTGCACTGTATACAAGCTCAGTGTGTGAATAAGCGCTTTTCCCAGCGTTTTGAGGCTTATTCAGCTCAGAATGGCTTAATACTGCACTATCTGACCAGGACAAGACAAACTAAGAACTCAGCCACACGGACTTGAAAGTTTCTTAATTTACAATATTAGTAAACAAGCATTATGGTAATTTGCTGTCGGGAGAGCCTTTCCCTCTTTCCCTCTTTGTGCACTGTATACAAGCTCAGTGTGTGAATAAGCGCTTTTCCCAGCGTTTTGAGGCTTATTCAGCTCAGAATGGCTTAATACTGCACTATCTGACCAGGACAAGACAAACTAAGAACTCAGCCACACGGACTTGAAAGTTTCTTAATTTACAATATTAGTAAACAAGCATTGGTTGGTAATTTGCTGTCGGGAGAGCCTTTCCCTCTTTCCCTCTTTTGTGCACTGTATACAAGCTCAGTGTGTGAATAAGCGCTTTTCCCAGCGTTTTGAGGCTTATTCAGCTCAGAATGGCTTAATACTGCACTATCTGACCAGGACAAGACAAACTAAGAACTCAGCCACACGGACTTGAAAGTTTCTTAATTTACAATATTAGTAAACAAGCATTTGGTAATTTGCTGTCGGGAGAGCCTTTCCCTCTTCCCTCTTTTGTGCACTGTATACAAGCTCAGTGTGTGAATAAGCGCTTTTCCCAGCGTTTTGAGGCTTATTCAGCTCAGAATGGCTTAATACTGCACTATCTGACCAGGACAAGACAAACTAAGAACTCAGCCACACGGACTTGAAAGTTTCTTAATTTACAATATTAGTAAACAAGCATTATGGTAATTTGCTGTCGGGAGAGCCTTTCCCTCTTTCCCTCTTTTGTGCACTGTATACAAGCTCAGTGTGTGAATAAGCGCTTTCCCAGCGTTTTGAGGCTTATTCAGCTCAGAATGGCTTAATACTGCACTATCTGACCAGGACAAGACAAACTAAGAACTCAGCCACACGGACTTGAAAGTTTCTTAATTTACAATATTAGTAAACAAGCATTATGGTAATTTGCTGTCGGGAGAGCCTTTCCCTCTTCCCTCTTTTGTGCACTGTATACAAGCTCAGTGTGTGATAAGCGCTTTTCCCAGCGTTTTGAGGCTTATTCAGCTCAGAATGGCTTAATACTGCACTATCTGACCAGGACAAGACAAACTAAGAACTCAGCCACACGGACTTGAAAGTTTTCTTAATTTACAATATTAGTAAACAAGCATTATGGTTGAAAGCCATAATTTGCTGTCGGGAGAGCCTTTCCCTCTTTCCTCTTTTGTGCACTGTATACAAGCTCAGTGTGTGAATAAGCGCTTTTCCCAGCGTTTGAGGCTTATTCAGCTCAGAATGGCTTAATACTGCACTATCTGACCAGGACAAGACAAACTAAGAACTCAGCCACACGGACTTGAAAGTTTCTAATTTACAATATTTAAACAAGCATTATGGTTGAAAGCCATAATTTGCTGTCGGGAGAGCCTTTCCCTCTTTCCCTCTTTTGTGCACTGTATACAAGCTCAGTGTGTGAATAAGCGCTTTTCCCAGCGTTTTGAGGCTTATTCAGCTCAGAATGGCTTAATACTGCACTATCTGACCAGGACAGACAAACTAAGAACTCAGCCACACGGACTTGAAAGTTTCTTAATTTACAATATTAGTAAACAAGCATTATATGGTAATTTGCTGTCGGGAGAGCCTTTCCCTCTTTCCCTCTTTTGTGCACTGTATACAAGCTCAGTGTGTGAATAAGCGCTTTTCCCAGCGTTTTGAGGCTTATTCAGCTCAGAATGGCTTAATACTGCACTATCTGACCAGGACAAGACAAACTAAGAACTCAGCCACACGGACTTGAAAGTTTCTTAATTTACAATATTAGTAAACAAGCATTAGCCATAATTTGCTGTCGGGAGAGCCTTTCCCTCTTTCCCTCTTTTGTGCACTGTATACAAGCTCAGTGTGTGAATAAGCGCTTTTCCCAGCGTTTTGAGGCTTATTCAGCTCAGAATGGCTTAATACTGCACTATCTGACCAGGACAAGACAAACTAAGAACTCAGCCACACGGACTTGAAAGTTTCTTAATTTACAATATTAGTAAACAAGCATTATGGTTGAAAGCCATAATTTGCTGTCGGGAGAGCCTTTCCCTCTTTCCCTCTTTTGTGCACTGTATACAAGCTCAGTGTGTGAATAAGCGCTTTTCCCAGCGTTTTGAGGCTTATTCAGCTCAGAATGGCTTAATACTGCACTATCTGACCAGGACAAGACAAACTAAGAACTCAGCCACACGGACTTGAAAGTTTCTTAATTTACAATATTAGTAACAAGCATTATGAAAGCCATAATTTGCTGTCGGAGAGCCTTTCCCTCTTTCCCTTTTTGTGCACTGTATACAAGCTCAGTGTGTGAATAAGCGCTTTTCCCAGCGTTTTGAGGCTTATTCAGCTCAGAATGGCTTAATACTGCACTATCTGACCAGGACAAGACAAACTAAGAACTCAGCCACACGGACTTGAAAGTTTCTTAATTTACAATATTAGTAAACAAGCATTATGGTTGAAAGCCATAATTTGCTGTCGGAGAGCCTTTCCCTCTTTCCCTCTTTTGTGCACTGTATACAAGCTCAGTGTGTGAATAAGCGCTTTTCCCAGCGTTTTGAGGCTTATTCAGCTCAGAATGGCTTAATACTGCACTATCTGACCAGGACAAGACAAACTAAGAACTCAGCCACACGGACTTGAAAGTTTCTTAATTTACAATATTAGTAAACAAGCATTATGGTAATTTGCTGTCGGGAGAGCCTTTCCCTCTTTCCCTCTTTTGTGCACTGTATACAAGCTCAGTGTGTGAATAAGCGCTTTTCCCAGCGTTTTGAGGCTTATTCAGCTCAGAATGGCTTAATACTGCACTATCTGACCAGGACAAGACAAACTAAGAACTCAGCCACACGGACTTGAAAGTTTCTTAATTTACAATATTAGTAAACAAGCATTATGGTTGAAAGCCATAATTTGCTGTCGGGAGAGCCTTTCCCTCTTTCCCTCTTTTGTGCACTGTATACAAGCTCAGTGTGTGAATAAGCGCTTTTCCCAGCGTTTTGAGGCTTATTCAGCTCAGAATGGCTTAATACTGCACTATCTGACCAGGACAAGACAAACTAAGAACTCAGCCACACGGACTTGAAAGTTTCTTAATTTACAATATTAGTAAACAAGCATTATGGTTGCTGTCGGGAGAGCCTTTCCCTCTTTCCCTCTTTTGTGCACTGTATACAAGCTCAGTGTGTGAATAAGCGCTTTTCCCAGCGTTTTGAGGCTTATTCAGCTCAGAATGGCTTAATACTGCACTATCTGACCAGGACAAGACAAACTAAGAACTCAGCCACACGGACTTGAAAGTTTCTTAATTTACAATATTAGTAAACAAGCATTATGTTGAAAGCCATAATTTGCTGTCGGGAGAGCCTTTCCCTCTTTCCCTCTTTTGTGCACTGTATACAAGCTCAGTGTGTGAATAAGCGCTTTTCCCAGCGTTTTGAGGCTTATTCAGCTCAGAATGGCTTAATACTGCACTATCTGACCAGGACAAGACAAACTAAGAACTCAGCCACACGGACTTGAAAGTTTCTTAATTTACAATATTAGTAAACAAGCATTATGGTAATTTGCTGTCGGGAGAGCCTTTCCCTCTTTCCCTCTTTTGTGCACTGTATACAAGCTCAGTGTGTGAATAAGCGCTTTTCCCAGCGT
Organism: Lates calcarifer; assembly: GCF_001640805.2. Classification (NCBI taxonomy): domain Eukaryota; kingdom Metazoa; phylum Chordata; class Actinopteri; family Centropomidae; genus Lates; species Lates calcarifer. The sequence continues at coordinate 3,775 of NW_026117479.1, forward strand.
TTTGAGGCTTATTCAGCTCAGAATGGCTTAATACTGCACTATCTGACCAGGACAAGACAAACTAAGAACTCAGCCACACGGACTTGAAAGTTTCTTAATTTACAATATTAAACAAGCATAATTTGCTGTCGGGAGAGCCTTTCCCTCTTTCCCTCTTTTGTGCACTGTATACAAGCTCAGTGTGTGAATAAGCGCTTTTCCCAGCGTTTTGAGGCTATTCAGCTCAGAATGGCTTAATACTGCACTATCTGACCAGGACAAGACAAACTAAGAACTCAGCCACACGGACTTGAAAGTTTCTTAATTTACAATATTAGTAAACAAGCATTATGGTAATTTGCTGTCGGGAGAGCCTTTCCCTCTTTCCTCTTTTTGTGCACTGTATACAAGCTCAGTGTGTGAATAAGCGCTTTTCCCAGCGTTTTGAGGCTTATTCAGCTCAGAATGGCTTAATACTGCACTATCTGACCAGGACAAGACAAACTAAGAACTCAGCAGCCACACGGACTTGAAAGTTTCTTAATTTACAATATTAGTAAACAAGCATTATTAATTTGCTGTCGGGAGAGCCTTTCCCTCTTTCCCTCTTTTGTGCACTGTATACAAGCTCAGTGTGTGAATAAGCGCTTTTCCAGCGTTTTGAGGCTTATTCAGCTCAGAATGGCTTAATACTGCACTATCTGACCAGGACAAGACAAACTAAGAACTCAGCCACACGGACTTGAAAGTTTCTTAATTTACAATATTAGTAAACAAGCATTATGGTAATTTGCTGTCGGAGAGCCTTTCCCTCTTTCCCTCTTTTGTGCACTGTATACAAGCTCAGTGTGTGAATAAGCGCTTTTCCCAGCGTTTTGAGGCTTATTCAGCTCAGAATGGCTTAATACTGCACTATCTGACCAGGACAAGACAAACTAAGAACTCAGCCACACGGACTTGAAAGTTTCTTAATTTACAATATTAGTAAACAAGCATTATGGGTAATTTGCTGTCGGGAGAGCCTTTCCCTCTTTCCCTCTTTTGTGCACTGTATACAAGCTCAGTGTGTGAATAAGCGCTTTTCCCAGCGTTTTGAGGCTTATTCAGCTCAGAATGGCTTAATACTGCACTATCTGACCAGGACAAGACAAACTAAGAACTCAGCCACACGGACTTGAAAGTTTCTTAATTTACAATATTAGTAAACAAGCATTATGGTTGAAAGCCATAATTTGCTGTCGGAGAGCCTTTCCCTCTTTCCCTCTTTTGTGCACTGTATACAAGCTCAGTGTGTGAATAAGCGCTTTTCCCAGCGTTTTGAGGCTTATTCAGCTCAGAATGGCTTAATACTGCACTATCTGACCAGGACAAGACAAACTAAGAACTCAGCCACACGGACTTGAAAGTTTCTTAATTTACAATATTAGTAAACAAGCATTATGGTTGAAAGCCATAATTTGCTGTCGGGAGAGCCTTTCCCTCTTTCCCTCTTTTGTGCACTGTATACAAGCTCAGTGTGTGAATAAGCGCTTTTCCCAGCGTTTTGAGGCTTATTCAGCTCAGAATGGCTTAATACTGCACTATCTGACCAGGACAAGACAAACTAAGAACTCAGCCACACGGACTTGAAAGTTTCTTAATTTACAATATTAGTAAACAAGCATTATGGTAATTTGCTGTCGGAGAGCCTTTCCCTCTTTCCCTCTTTTGTGCACTGTATACAAGCTCAGTGTGTGAATAAGCGCTTTTCCCAGCGTTTTGAGGCTTATTCAGCTCAGAATGGCTTAATACTGCACTATCTGACCAGGACAAGACAAACTAAGAACTCAGCCACACGGACTTGAAAGTTTCTTAATTTACAATATTAGTAAACAAGCATTTGGTAATTTGCTGTCGGGAGAGCCTTTCCCTCTTTCCCTCTTTTGTGCACTGTATACAAGCTCAGTGTGTGAATAAGCGCTTTTCCCAGCGTTTTGAGGCTTATTCAGCTCAGAATGGCTTAATACTGCACTATCTGACCAGGACAAGACAAACTAAGAACTCAGCCACACGGACTTGAAAGTTTCTTAATTTACAATATTAGTAAACAAGCATTATGGTTGAAAGCCATAATTTGCTGTCGGGAGAGCCTTTCCCTCTTTCCCTCTTTTGTGCACTGTATACAAGCTCAGTGTGTGAATAAGCGCTTTTCCCAGCGTTTTGAGGCTTATTCAGCTCAGAATGGCTTAATACTGCACTATCTGACCAGGACAAGACAAACTAAGAACTCAGCCACACGGACTTGAAAGTTTCTTAATTTACAATATTAGTAAACAAGCATTATGGTTGAAAGCCATAATTTGCTGTCGGGAGAGCCTTTCCCTCTTTCCCCTTTTTGTGCACTGTATACAAGCTCAGTGTGTGAATAAGCGCTTTTCCCAGCGTTTTGAGGCTTATTCAGCTCAGAATGGCTTAATACTGCACTATCTGACCAGGACAAGACAAACTAAGAACTCAGCCACACGGACTTGAAAGTTTTTAATTTACAATATTAGTAAACAAGCATTATGGTAATTTGCTGTCGGAGAGCCTTTCCCTCTTTCCCTCTTTTGTGCACTGTATACAAGCTCAGTGTGTGAATAAGCGCTTTTCCAGCGTTTTGAGGCTTATTCAGCTCAGAATGGCTTAATACTGCACTATCTGACCAGGACAAGACAAACTAAGAACTCAGCCACACGGACTTGAAAGTTTCTTAATTTACAATATTAGTAAACAAGCATTATGGTTGAAAGCCATAATTTGCTGTCGGGAGAGCCTTTCCCTCTTTCCCTCTTTTGTGCACTGTATACAAGCTCAGTGTGTGAATAAGCGCTTTTCCCAGCGTTTTGAGGCTTATTCAGCTCAGAATGGCTTAATACTGCACTATCTGACCAGGACAAGACAAACTAAGAACTCAGCCACACGGACTTGAAAGTTTCTTAATTTACAATATTAGTAAAACAAGCATTATGGTTGAAAGCCATAATTTGCTGTCGGGAGAGCCTTTCCCTCTTTCCCTCTTTTGTGCACTGTATACAAGCTCAGTGTGAATAAGCGCTTTTCCCAGCGTTTTGAGGCTTATTCAGCTCAGAATGGCTTAATACTGCACTATGACCAGGACAAGACAAACTAAGAACTCAGCCACACGGACTTGAAAGTTTCTTATTTACAATATTAGTAAACAAGCATTATGGTAATTTGCTGTCGGGAGAGCCTTTCCCTCTTTCCCTCTTTTGTGCACTGTATACAAGCTCAGTGTGTGAATAAGCGCTTTTCCCAGCGTTTTGAGGCTTATTCAGCTCAGAATGGCTTAATACTGCACTATCTGACCAGGACAAGACAAACTAAGAACTCAGCCACACGGACTTGAAAGTTTCTTAATTTACAATATTAGTAAACAAGCATTATGGTAATTTGCTGTCGGGAGAGCCTTTCCCTCTTTCCCTCTTTTGTGCACTGTATACAAGCTCAGTGTGTGAATAAGCGCTTTTCCCAGCGTTTTGAGGCTTATTCAGCTCAGAATGGCTTAATACTGCACTATCTGACCAGGACAAGACAAACTAAGAACTCAGCCACACGGACTTGAAAGTTTCTTAATTTACAATATTAGTAAACAAGCATTATTGTAATTTGCTGTCGGGAGAGCCTTTCCCTCTTTCCCTCTTTTGTGCACTGTATACAAGCTCAGTGTGTGAATAAGCGCTTTTCCCAGCGTTTGAGGCTTATTCAGCTCAGAATGGCTTAATACTGCACTATCTGACCAGGACAAGACAAACTAAGAACTCAGCCACACGGACTTGAAAGTTTCTTAATTTACAATATTAGTAAACAAGCATTATGGTAATTTGCTGTCGGGAGAGCCTTTCCCTCTTTCCCTCTTTTGTGCACTGTATACAAGCTCAGTGTGTGAATAAGCGCTTTTCCCAGCGTTTTGAGGCTTATTCAGCTCAGAATGGCTTAATACTGCACTATCTGACCAGGACAAGACAAACTAAGAACTCAGCCACACGGACTTGAAAGTTTCTTAATTTACAATATTAGTAAACAAGCATTATGGTTGAAAGCCATAATTTGCTGTCGGAGAGCCTTTCCCTCTTTCCCTCTTTTGTGCACTGTATACAAGCTCAGTGTGTGAATAAGCGCTTTTCCCAGCGTTTTGAGGCTTATTCAGCTCAGAATGGCTTAATACTGCACTATCTGACCAGGACAAGACAAACTAAGAACTCAGCCACACGGACTTGAAAGTTTCTTAATTTACAATATTAGTAAACAAGCATTATGGTGAAAGTAATTTGCTGTCGGGAGAGCCTTTCCCTCTTTCCCTCTTTTGTGCACTGTATACAAGCTCAGTGTGTGAATAAGCGCTTTTCCAGCGTTTTGAGGCTTATTCAGCTCAGAATGGCTTAATACTGCACTATCTGACCAGGACAAGACAAACTAAGAACTCAGCCACACGGACTTGAAAGTTTCTTAATTTACAATATTAGTAAACAAGCATTATGGTTGAAAGCCATAATTTGCTGTCGGAGAGCCTTTTCCTCTTTCCCTCTTTTGTGCACTGTATACAAGCTCAGTGTGTGAATAAGCGCTTTTCCCAGCGTTTTGAGGCTTATTCAGCTCAGAATGGCTTAATACTGCACTATCTGACCAGGACAAGACAAACTAAGAACTCAGCCACACGGACTTGAAAGTTTCTTAATTTACAATATTAGTAAACAAGCATTATGGTTGTAATTTGCTGTCGGAGAGCCTTTCCCTCTTTCCCTCTTTTGTGCACTGTATACAAGCTCAGTGTGTGAATAAGCGCTTTTCCCAGCGTTTTGAGGCTTATTCAGCTCAGAATGGCTTAATACTGCACTATCTGACCAGGACAAGACAAACTAAGAACTCAGCCACACGGACTTGAAAGTTTCTTAATTTACAATATTAGTAAACAAGCATTATAATTTGCTGTCGGAGAGCCTTTCCCTCTTTCCCTCTTTTGTGCACTGTATACAAGCTCAGTGTGTGAATAAGCGCTTTTCCCAGCGTTTTGAGGCTTATTCAGCTCAGAATGGCTTAATACTGCACTATCTGACCAGGACAAGACAAACTAAGAACTCAGCCACACGGACTTGAAAGTTTCTTAATTTACAATATTAGTAAACAAGCATTATGGTAATTTGCTGTCGGGAGAGCCTTTCCCTCTTTCCCTCTTTTGTGCACTGTATACAAGCTCAGTGTGTGAATAAGCGCTTTTCCCAGCGTTTTGAGGCTTATTCAGCTCAGAATGGCTTAATACTGCACTATCTGACCAGGACAAGACAAACTAAGAACTCAGCCACACGGACTTGAAAGTTTCTTAATTTACAATATTAGTAAACAAGCATTATTGGTAATTTGCTGTCGGGAGAGCCTTTCCCTCTTTTCCCTCTTTTGTGCACTGTATACAAGCTCAGTGTGTGAATAAGCGCTTTTCCCAGCGTTTTGAGGCTTATTCAGCTCAGAATGGCTTAATACTGCACTATCTGACCAGGACAAGACAAACTAAGAACTCAGCCACACGGACTTGAAAGTTTCTTAATTTACAATATTAGTAAACAAGCATTATGGTTGAAAGCCATAATTTGCTGTCGGGAGAGCCTTTCCCTCTTTCCCTCTTTTGTGCACTGTATACAAGCTCAGTGTGTGAATAAGCGCTTTTCCCAGCGTTTTGAGGCTTATTCAGCTCAGAATGGCTTAATACTGCACTATCTGACCAGGACAAGACAAACTAAGAACTCAGCCACACGGACTTGAAAGTTTCTTAATTTACAATATTAGTAAACAAGCATTATGGTAATTTGCTGTCGGGAGAGCCTTTCCCTCTTTCCCTCTTTTGTGCACTGTATACAAGCTCAGTGTGTGAATAAGCGCTTTTCCCAGCGTTTTGAGGCTTATTCAGCTCAGAATGGCTTAATACTGCACTATCTGACCAGGACAAGACAAACTAAGAACTCAGCCACACGGACTTGAAAGTTTCTTAATTTACAATATTAGTAAACAAGCATTGGTAATTTGCTGTCGGAGAGCCTTTCCCTCTTTCCCTCTTTTTGTGGTGTGTGTGAAATAAGCGCTTTTCCAGCGTTTTGAGGCTTATTCAGCTCAGAATGGCTTAATACTGCACTATCTGACCAGGACAAGACAAACTAAGAACTCAGCCACACGGACTTGAAAGTTAATTTACAATATTAGTAAACAAGCATTATGGTAATTTGCTGTCGGGAGAGCCTTTCCCTCTTTCCCTCTTTTGTGCACTGTATACAAGCTCAGTGTGTGAATAAGCGCTTTTCCCAGCGTTTTGAGGCTTATTCAGCTCAGAATGGCTTAATACTGCACTATCTGACCAGGACAAGACAAACTAAGAACTCAGCCACACGGACTTGAAAGTTTCTTAATTTACAATATTAGTAAACAAGCATTATGGTTGAAAGCCATAATTTGCTGTCGGAGAGCCTTTCCCTCTTTCCCTCTTTTGCACTGTATACAAGCTCAGTGTGTGAATAAGCGCTTTTCCCAGCGTTTTGAGGCTTATTCAGCTCAGAATGGCTTAATACTGCACTATCTGACCAGGACAAGACAAACTAAGAACTCAGCCACACGGACTTGAAAGTTTTCATTTACAATATTAGTAAACAAGCATTATGGTTGAAAGCCATAATTTGCTGTCGGAGAGCCTTTCCCTCTTTCCCTCTTTTGTGCACTGTATACAAGCTCAGTGTGTGAATAAGCGCTTTTCCCAGCGTTTTGAGGCTTATTCAGCTCAGAATGGCTTAATACTGCACTATCTGACCAGGACAAGACAAACTAAGAACTCAGCCACACGGACTTGAAAGTTTCTTAATTTACAATATTAGTAAACAAGCATTATGGTAATTTGCTGTCGGGAGAGCCTTTCCCTCTTTTCCTCTTTTGTGCACTGTATACAAGCTCAGTGTGTGAATAAGCGCTTTTCCCAGCGTTTTGAGGCTTATTCAGCTCAGAATGGCTTAATACTGCACTATCTGACCAGGACAAGACAAACTAAGAACTCAGCCACACGGACTTGAAAGTTTCTTAATTTACAATATTAGTAAACAAGCATTATGGTAATTTGCTGTCGGGAGAGCCTTTCCCCTCTTTCCCTCTTTTGTGCACTGTATACAAGCTCAGTGTGTGAATAAGCGCTTTTCCCAGCGTTTTGAGGCTTATTCAGCTCAGAATGGCTTAATACTGCACTATCTGACCAGGACAAGACAAACTAAGAACTCAGCCACACGGACTTGAAAGTTTCTTAATTTACAATATTAGTAAACAAGCATTATGGTTGAAAGTAATTTGCTGTCGGGAGAGCCTTTCCCTCTTTCCCTCTTTTGTGCACTGTATACAAGCTCAGTGTGTGAATAAGCGCTTTTTCCAGCGTTTTGAGGCTTATTCAGCTCAGAATGGCTTAATACTGCACTATCTGACCAGGACAAGACAAACTAAGAACTCAGCCACACGGACTTGAAAGTTTCTTAATTTACAATATTAGTAAACAAGCATTATGGTGAAAGTAATTTGCTGTCGGAGAGCCTTTCCCTCTTTCCCTCTTTTGTGCACTGTATACAAGCTCAGTGTGTGAATAAGCGCTTTTCCCAGCGTTTTGAGGCTATTCAGCTCAGAATGGCTTAATACTGCACTATCTGACCAGGACAAGACAAACTAAGAACTCAGCCACACGGACTTGAAAGTTTCTTAATTTACAATATTAGTAAACAAGCATTATGGTAATTTGCTGTCGGGAGAGCCTTTCCCTCTTTCCCTCTTTTGTGCACTGTATACAAGCTCAGTGTGTGAATAAGCGCTTTTCCCAGCGTTTTGAGGCTTATTCAGCTCAGAATGGCTTAATACTGCACTATCTGACCAGGACAAGACAAACTAAGAACTCAGCCACACGGACTTGAAAGTTTCTTAATTTACAATATTAGTAAACAAGCATTATGGTTGAAAGCCATAATTTGCTGTCGGAGAGCCTTTCCCTCTTTCCCTCTTTTGTGCACTGTATACAAGCTCAGTGTGTGAATAAGCGCTTTTCCCAGCGTTTTGAGGCTTATTCAGCTCAGAATGGCTTAATACTGCACTATCTGACCAGGACAAGACAAACTAAGAACTCAGCCACACGGACTTGAAAGTTTCTTAATTTACAATATTAGTAAACAAGCATTATGGTAATTTGCTGTCGGGAGAGCCTTTCCCTCTTCCCTCTTTTGTGCACTGTATACAAGCTCAGTGTGTGAATAAGCGCTTTTCCCAGCGTTTTGAGGCTTATTCAGCTCAGAATGGCTTAATACTGCACTATCTGACCAGGACAAGACAAACTAAGAACTCAGCCACACGGACTTGAAAGTTTCTTAATTTACAATATTAGTAAACAAGCATTATGGTTTAATTTGCTGTCGGAGAGCCTTTCCCTCTTCCCTCTTTTGCACTGTATACAAGCTCAGTGTGTGAATAAGCGCTTTTCCCAGCGTTTTGAGGCTTATTCAGCTCAGAATGGCTTAATACTGCACTATCTGACCAGGACAAGACAAACTAAGAGGAACGGAGTGTGTGAATAAAGCGTTTTGAGGTAAGCAATATTAGTAAACAAGCATTATAAAGAGCCTTTCCCTCTTTCCCTCTTTTGTGCACTGTATACAAGCTTTTATACTGCACTATAGTACACAAGCCATAATTTGCTGTCGGGAGCCTTTCCCTCTTTCCCTCTTTTGTGCACTGTATACAAGCTCAGTGTGTGAATAAGCGCTTTTCCCAGCGTTTTGAGGCTTATTCAGCTCAGAATGGCTTAATACTGCACTATCTGACCAGGACAAGACAAACTAAGAACTCAGCCACACGGACTTGAAAGTTTCTTAATTTACAATATTAGTAAACAAGCATTATGGTAATTTTGCTGTCGGAGAGCCTTTCCCTCTTTCCCTCTTTTGTGCACTGTATACAAGCTCAGTGTGTGAATAAGCGCTTTTCCCAGCGTTTTGAGGCTTATTCAGCTCAGAATGGCTTAATACTGCACTATCTGACCAGGACAAGACAAACTAAGAACTCAGCCACACGGACTTGAAAGTTTCTTAATTTACAATATTAGTAAACAAGCATTATGGTAATTTGCTGTCGGGAGAGCCTTTCCCTCTTTCCCTCTTTTGTGCACTGTATACAATCTCAGTGTGTGAATAAGCGCTTTTTCCAGCGTTTTGAGGCTTATTCAGCTCAGAATGGCTTAATACTGCACTATCTGACCAGGACAAGACAAACTAAGAACTCAGCCACACGGACTTGAAAGTTTCTTAATTTACAATATTAGTAAACAAGCATAGAAAGCCATAATTTGCTGTCGGGAGAGCCTTTCCCTCTTTCCCTCTTTTGTGCACTGTATACAAGCTCAGTGTGTGAATAAGCGCTTTTCCCAGCGTTTTGAGGCTTATTCAGCTCAGAATGGCTTAATACTGCACTATCTGACCAGGACAAGACAAACTAAGAACTCAGCCACACGGACTTGAAAGTTTCTTAATTTACAATATTAGTAAACAAGCATTATGGTATAATTTGCTGTCGGGAGAGCCTTTCCCTCTTTCCCTCTTTGTGCACTGTATACAAGCTCAGTGTGTGAATAAGCGCTTTTCCCAGCGTTTTGAGGCTTATTCAGCTCAGAATGGCTTAATACTGCACTATCTGACCAGGACAAGACAAACTAAGAACTCAGCCACACGGACTTGAAAGTTTCTTAATTTACAATATTAGTAAACAAGCATTATTTGGCCATAATTTGCTGTCGGGAGAGCCTTTCCCTCTTTCCCTCTTTTGTGCACTGTATACAAGCTCAGTGTGTGAATAAGCGCTTTTCCCAGCGTTTTGAGGCTTATTCAGCTCAGAATGGCTTAATACTGCACTATCTGACCAGGACAAGACAAACTAAGAACTCAGCCACACGGACTTGAAAGTTTCTTAATTTACAATATTAGTAAACAAGCATTATGGTAATTTGCTGTCGGGAGAGCCTTTCCCTCTTTCCTCTTTTGTGCACTGTATACAAGCTCAGTGTGTGAATAAGCGCTTTTTCCAGCGTTTTGAGGCTTATTCAGCTCAGAATGGCTTAATACTGCACTATCTGACCAGGACAAGACAAACTAAGAACTCAGCCACACGGACTTGAAAGTTTCTTAATTTACAATATTAGTAAACAAGCATTATGGTAATTTGCTGTCGGGAGAGCCTTTCCCTCTTCCCTCTTTTGTGCACTGTATACAATCTCAGTGTGTGAATAAGCGCTTTTCCCAGCGTTTTGAGGCTTATTCAGCTCAGAATGGCTTAATACTGCACTATCTGACCAGGACAAGACAAACTAAGAACTCAGCCACACGGACTTGAAAGTTTCTTAATTTACAATATTAGTAAACAAGCATTATGGTTGGCCATAATTTGCTGTCGGGAGAGCCTTTCCCTCTTTCCCTCTTTTGTGCACTGTATACAAGCTCAGTGTGTGAATAAGCGCTTTTTCCCAGCGTTTTGAGGCTTATTCAGCTCAGAATGGCTTAATACTGCACTATCTGACCAGGACAAGACAAACTAAGAACTCAGCCACACGGACTTGAAAGTTTCTTAATTTACAATATTAGTAAACAAGCATTATGGTAATTTGCTGTCGGGAGAGCCTTTCCTCTTTCCCTCTTTTGTGCACTGTATACAAGCTCAGTGTGTGAATAAGCGCTTTTCCCAGCGTTTTGAGGCTTATTCAGCTCAGAATGGCTTAATACTGCACTATCTGACCAGGACAAGACAAACTAAGAACTCAGCCACACGGACTTGAAAGTTTCTTAATTTACAATATTAGTAAACAAGCATTATGGTAATTTGCTGTCGGAGAGCCTTTCCCTCTTTCCCTCTTTTGTGCACTGTATACAAGCTCAGTGTGTGAATAAGCGCTTTTCCCAGCGTTTTGAGGCTTATTCAGCTCAGAATGGCTTAATACTGCACTATCTGACCAGGACAAGACAAACTAAGAACTCAGCCACACGGACTTGAAAGTTTCTTAATTTACAATATTAGTAAACAAGCATTAGTAATTTGCTGTCGGAGAGCCTTTCCCTTTCCCTCTTTTGTGCACTGTATACAAGCTCAGTGTGTGAATAAGCGCTTTTCCCAGCGTTTTGAGGCTTATTCAGCTCAGAATGGCTTAATACTGCACTATCTGACCAGGACAAGACAAACTAAGAACTCAGCCACACGGACTTGAAAGTTTCTTAATTTACAATATTAGTAAACAAGCATTATGGTAATTTGCTGTCGGAGAGCCTTTCCCTCTTTCCCTCTTTTGTGCACTGTATACAAGCTCAGTGTGTGAATAAGCGCTTTTCCCAGCGTTTTGAGGCTTATTCAGCTCAGAATGGCTTAATACTGCACTATCTGACCAGGACAAGACAAACTAAGAACTCAGCCACACGGACTTGAAAGTTTCTTAATTTACAATATTAGTAAACAAGCATTATGGTAATTTGCTGTCGGGAGAGCCTTTCCCTCTTTCCCTCTTTTGTGCACTGTATACAAGCTCAGTGTGTGAATAAGCGCTTTTCCCAGCGTTTTGAGGCTTATTCAGCTCAGAATGGCTTAATACTGCACTATCTGACCAGGACAAGACAAACTAAGAACTCAGCCACACGGACTTGAAAGTTTCTTAATTTACAATATTAGTAAACAAGCATTATGGTAATTTGCTGTCGGGAGAGCCTTTCCCTCTTTCCCTTTTTGTGCACTGTATACAAGCTCAGTGTGTGAATAAGCGCTTTTCCCAGCGTTTTGAGGCTTATTCAGCTCAGAATGGCTTAATACTGCACTATCTGACCAGGACAAGACAAACTAAGAACTCAGCCACACGGACTTGAAAGTTTCTTAATTTACAATATTAGTAAACAAGCATTATGGTAATTTGCTGTCGGAGAGCCTTTCCCTCTTTCCCTCTTTTGTGCACTGTATACAAGCTCAGTGTGTGAATAAGCGCTTTCCCAGCGTTTTGAGGCTTATTCAGCTCAGAATGGCTTAATACTGCACTATCTGACCAGGACAAGACAAACTAAGAACTCAGCCACACGGACTTGAAAGTTTCTTAATTTACAATATTAGTAAACAAGCATTATGGTTGAAAGCCATAATTTGCTGTCGGAGAGCCTTTCCCTCTTTCCCTCTTTTGTGCACTGTATACAAGCTCAGTGTGTGAATAAGCGCTTTTCCCAGCGTTTTGAGGCTTATTCAGCTCAGAATGGCTTAATACTGCACTATCTGACCAGGACAAGACAAACTAAGAACTCAGCCACACGGACTTGAAAGTTTCTTAATTTACAATATTAGTAAACAAGCATTATGGTAATTTGCTGTCGGGAGAGCCTTTCCCTCTTTCCCTCTTTTGTGCACTGTATACAAGCTCAGTGTGTGAATAAGCGCTTTTCCCAGCGTTTTGAGGCTTATTCAGCTCAGAATGGCTTAATACTGCACTATCTGACCAGGACAAGACAAACTAAGAACTCAGCCACACGGACTTGAAAGTTTCTTAATTTACAATATTAGTAAACAAGCATTATGGTAATTTGCTGTCGGGAGAGCCTTTCCCTCTTTCCCTCTTTTGTGCACTGTATACAATCTCAGTGTGTGAATAAGCGCTTTTCCCAGCGTTTTGAGGCTTATTCAGCTCAGAATGGCTTAATACTGCACTATCTGACCAGGACAAGACAAACTAAGAACTCAGCCACACGGACTTGAAAGTTTCTTAATTTACAATATTAGTAAACAAGCATTATGGTAATTTGCTGTCGGAGAGCCTTTCCCTCTTTCCTCTCTTTTGTGCACTGTATACAATCTCAGTGTGTGAATAAGCGCTTTTCCCAGCGTTTTGAGGCTTATTCAGCTCAGAATGGCTTAATACTGCACTATCTGACCAGGACAAGACAAACTAAGAACTCAGCCACACGGACTTGAAAGTTTCTTAATTTACAATATTAGTAAACAAGCATTATTAATTTGCTGTCGGAGAGCCTTTCCCTCTTTCCCTCTTTTGTGCACTGTATACAAGCTCAGTGTGTGAATAAGCGCTTTTCCCAGCGTTTTGAGGCTTATTCAGCTCAGAATGGCTTAATACTGCACTATCTGACCAGGACAAGACAAACTAAGAACTCAGCCACACGGACTTGAAAGTTTCTTAATTTACAATATTAGTAAACAAGCATTATGGTAATTTGCTGTCGGGAGAGCCTTTCCCTCTTTCCCTCTTTTGTGCACTGTATACAAGCTCAGTGTGTGAATAAGCGCTTTTCCCAGCGTTTTGAGGCTTATTCAGCTCAGAATGGCTTAATACTGCACTATCTGACCAGGACAAGACAAACTAAGAACTCAGCCACACGGACTTGAAAGTTTCTTAATTTACAATATTAGTAAACAAGCATTATGGTAATTTGCTGTCGAGAGCCTTTCCCTCTTTCCCTCTTTTGTGCACTGTATACAAGCTCAGTGTGTGAATAAGCGCTTTTCCCAGCGTTTTGAGGCTTATTCAGCTCAGAATGGCTTAATACTGCACTATCTGACCAGGACAAGACAAACTAAGAACTCAGCCACACGGACTTGAAAGTTTCTTAATTTACAATATTAGTAAACAAGCATTATGGTAATTTGCTGTCGGGAGAGCCTTTCCCTCTTTCCCTCTTTTGTGCACTGTATACAAGCTCAGTGTGTGAATAAGCGCTTTTCCCAGCGTTTTGAGGCTTATTCAGCTCAGAATGGCTTAATACTGCACTATCTGACCAGGACAAGACAAACTAAGAACTCAGCCACACGGACTTGAAAGTTTCTTAATTTACAATATTAGTAAACAAGCATTATGGTAATTTGCTGTCGGGAGAGCCTTTCCCTCTTTCCCTCTTTTTGTGCACTGTATACAAGCTCAGTGTGTGAATAAGCGCTTTTCCCAGCGTTTGAGGCTTATTCAGCTCAGAATGGCTTAATACTGCACTATCTGACCAGGACAAGACAAACTAAGAACTCAGCCACACGGACTTGAAAGTTTCTTAATTTACAATATTAGTAAACAAGCATTATGGTAATTTGCTGTCGGGAGAGCCTTTCCCTCTTTCCCTCTTTTGTGCACTGTATACAAGCTCAGTGTGTGAATAAGCGCTTTTCCCAGCGTTTTGAGGCTTATTCAGCTCAGAATGGCTTAATACTGCACTATCTGACCAGGACAAGACAAACTAAGAACTCAGCCACACGGACTTGAAAGTTTCTTAATTTACAATATTAGTAAACAAGCATTATGGTAATTTTGCTGTCGGGAGAGCCTTTCCCTCTTTCCCTCTTTTGTGCACTGTATACAAGCTCAGTGTGTGAATAAGCGCTTTTCCCAGCGTTTTGAGGCTTATTCAGCTCAGAATGGCTTAATACTGCACTATCTGACCAGGACAAGACAAACTAAGAACTCAGCCACACGGACTTGAAAGTTTCTTAATTTACAATATTAGTAAACAAGCATTATGGTAATTTGCTGTCGGGAGAGCCTTTCCCTCTTTCCCTCTTTTGTGCACTGTATACAAGCTCAGTGTGTGAATAAGCGCTTTTTCCAGCGTTTTGAGGCTTATTCAGCTCAGAATGGCTTAATACTGCACTATCTGACCAGGACAAGACAAACTAAGAACTCAGCCACACGGACTTGAAAGTTTCTTAATTTACAATATTAGTAAACAAGCATTATGGTTGAAAGCCATAATTTGCTGTCGGAGAGCCTTTCCCTCTTTCCTCTTTTGTGCACTGTATACAAGCTCAGTGTGTGAATAAGCGCTTTTCCCAGCGTTTTGAGGCTTATTCAGCTCAGAATGGCTTAATACTGCACTATCTGACCAGGACAAGACAAACTAAGAACTCAGCCACACGGACTTGAAAGTTTCTTAATTTACAATATTAGTAAACAAGCATTATGGTAATTTGCTGTCGGAGAGCCTTTCCCTCTTTCCCTCTTTTGTGCACTGTATACAAGCTCAGTGTGTGAATAAGCGCTTTTCCCAGCGTTTTGAGGCTTATTCAGCTCAGAATGGCTTAATACTGCACTATCTGACCAGGACAAGACAAACTAAGAACTCAGCCACACGGACTTGAAAGTTTCTTAATTTACAATATTAGTAAACAAGCATTATGGTAATTTGCTGTCGGGAGAGCCTTTCCCTCTCCCTCTTTTGTGCACTGTATACAAGCTCAGTGTGTGAATAAGCGCTTTTCCCAGCGTTTTGAGGCTTATTCAGCTCAGAATGGCTTAATACTGCACTATCTGACCAGGACAAGACAAACTAAGAACTCAGCCACACGGACTTGAAAGTTTCTTAATTTACAATATTAGTAAACAAGCATTATGGTTGAAAGCCATAATTTGCTGTCGGGAGAGCCTTTCCCTCTTTCCCTCTTTTGTGCACTGTATACAAGCTCAGTGTGTGAATAAGCGCTTTTCCCAGCGTTTTGAGGCTTATTCAGCTCAGAATGGCTTAATACTGCACTATCTGACCAGGACAAGACAAACTAAGAACTCAGCCACACGGACTTGAAAGTTTCTTAATTTACAATATTAGTAAACAAGCATTATGGTAATTTGCTGTCGGGAGAGCCTTTCCCTCTTTCCCTCTTTTGTGCACTGTATACAAGCTCAGTGTGTGAATAAGCGCTTTTCCCAGCGTTTTGAGGCTTATTCAGCTCAGAATGGCTTAATACTGCACTATCTGACCAGGACAAGACAAACTAAGAACTCAGCCACACGGACTTGAAAGTTTCTTAATTTACAATATTAGTAAACAAGCATTATGGTTAATTTTGCTGTCGGAGAGCCTTTCCCTCTTTCCCTCTTTTGTGCACTGTATACAAGCTCAGTGTGTGAATAAGCGCTTTTCCCAGCGTTTTGAGGCTTATTCAGCTCAGAATGGCTTAATACTGCACTATCTGACCAGGACAAGACAAACTAAGAACTCAGCCACACGGACTTGAAAGTTTCTTAATTTACAATATTAGTAAACAAGCATTATGGTTGAAAGCCATAATTTGCTGTCGGAGAGCCTTTCCCTCTTTCCCTCTTTTGTGCACTGTATACAAGCTCAGTGTGTGAATAAGCGCTTTTCCCAGCGTTTTGAGGCTTATTCAGCTCAGAATGGCTTAATACTGCACTATCTGACCAGGACAAGACAAACTAAGAACTCAGCCACACGGACTTGAAAGTTTCTTAATTTACAATATTAGTAAACAAGCATTATGGTAATTTGCTGTCGGAGAGCCTTTCCCTCTTTCCCTCTTTTGTGCACTGTATACAAGCTCAGTGTGTGAATAAGCGCTTTTCCCAGCGTTTTGAGGCTTATTCAGCTCAGAATGGCTTAATACTGCACTATCTGACCAGGACAAGACAAACTAAGAACTCAGCCACACGGACTTGAAAGTTTCTTAATTTACAATATTAGTAAACAAGCATTATATAATTTGCTGGGAGAGCCTTTCCCTCTTTTTGTGCACTGTATACAAGCTCAGTGTGTGAATAAGCGCTTTTTTCCAGTTTTGAGGCTTATTCAGCTCAGAATGGCTTAATACTGCACTATCTGACCAGGACAAGACAAACTAAGAACTCAGCCACACGGACTTGAAAGTTTCTTAATTTACAATATTAGTAAACAAGGTAATTTGCTGTCGGAGAGCCTTTCCCTCTTTCCCTCTTTTGTGCACTGTATACAATCTCAGTGTGTGAATAAGCGCTTTTCCCAGCGTTTTGAGGCTTATTCAGCTCAGAATGGCTTAATACTGCACTATCTGACCAGGACAAGACAAACTAAGAACTCAGCCACACGGACTTGAAAGTTTCTTAATTTACAATATTAGTAAACAAGCATTATGGTTTGAAAGCCATAATTTGCTGTCGGAGAGCCTTTCCCTCTTTCCCTTTTGTGCACTGTATACAAGCTCAGTGTGTGAATAAGCGCTTTTCCCAGCGTTTTGAGGCTTATTCAGCTCAGAATGGCTTAATACTGCACTATCTGACCAGGACAAGACAAACTAAGAACTCAGCCACACGGACTTGAAAGTTTCTTAATTTACAATATTAGTAAACAAGCATTATGGTAATTTGCTGTCGGAGAGCCTTTCCCTCTTTCCCTCTTTTGTGCACTGTATACAAGCTCAGTGTGTGAATAAGCGCTTTTCCCAGCGTTTTGAGGCTTATTCAGCTCAGAATGGCTTAATACTGCACTATCTGACCAGGACAAGACAAACTAAGAACTCAGCCACACGGACTT
>NW_026117480.1:0-33196 GCF_001640805.2 Lates calcarifer
AAGAATCTATCAAATAGTGGACTTCCACAGTAACAATTAGTAAAATCTGTTATGGGTAGGAAGCTAGGAAGGTGTGGCCACCCCCTTCGCCTCAACTTCTGCCTCCCTCACAGTTGTGTACTGCCAAAAGAAAACCACCATATTTGCCCAAAGATCTCTGGTGTCAACAGAGTTAACTGTCAGAGTTAATAAAAGAAAAAAGAAAGAGATGTGGATACAGAGGATGAAGACAGAGAAAGTAGAGAATCAGAGAGATCAGATGTGTATTTAAGATGAGACAAAATTGGGGTGTCCACACACTTTTGGCAATGTGACTGTATGATATAAAATCTTGTTCTTCTCAAACTGTAAGTAAATCAGATGTAGTACTCCTTCATCTTGTCCCTGAGGGAATTGTGGAGGTGAATCTCTGTCCCGTTGTCCATCTCAGTGCTATTGCATTGCTCCCTCTCCTTAATACTGTTGCAGCTCCTCTGGGCCCACCGCCTGTACAGAAGGTGGGTCACCACAGCCAGGATGTAAAATGTGATGAATACCACCACAGTCACCACACCTGAGGAGCAACCAGAACACACATTTATATATATGGATATCAGTCCAGTTTATCAGTCCAGTTTCAAGAACTATCAAATAGTTCCAAATGTTAAAGAAATAGTAGTCTATTTCAATCAATCCTGCACTGTGTTGCAGCACAGATAGCAGTCCTGGCCTATGCAGTGGGGGCAGGGGAATGCATGTTTGATCATTATTATACATTATAGGTGGCCATGTTAGAACTATGCCAATAACCGCCACTCAGCACTCTCCCTGTTATGATACACTGACAGTTTGTGAATCCTGCAGAGTTTTCCCCCAGTGAAAATGTTCTGTGAAGCACAGAATTTCAAATATGAATACATCTGCTCAAAGATTTTCTTTTTTTTTACTCAAATTCACATTTTTGGACATGTTGAAGATCTGACAGTCATCAGTTATTTTCTATATGTAATAGTGTACAATTTTACATACAACCATCTGCAATTAACTATCACTCTAGTGCCAGATTGAGAAGTAGAATATGAAATGGTCTAATATTAAGCATGTTTCATTTCTAAAATTATTTTTAAAACTTTATTTTCCATCAGATTTGATAATTTACATGCAAAATTATGATTGAAGAGAGAAGTTTTTACTGACCTATGATATGCTTATTGATTAGCAGATAAAACTGTTGAATAATTAATCAAAACTGAGAAGTTTGATGTGCATATAAGAGGGTTTCTGGGGTTAGTCTGCAACAATCTACTGCTTGTCAAGCCTGTGAATATTCTCATTCATCCAGGTCATAGTTATCTCAAGGAAGTTTTAATCG
The DNA here is from genome assembly GCF_001640805.2 of Lates calcarifer. NCBI lineage: Eukaryota > Metazoa > Chordata > Actinopteri > Centropomidae > Lates > Lates calcarifer. The sequence continues at coordinate 1,352 of NW_026117480.1, forward strand.
ATTTCGATTGGGCTGGAAGACACTGGCTTGATCAAGGAGACATGAAAGGTGGGGTGGTGGGTAGCTTGAGCTTAACTGTGGATGGGTTGATGATAGATTCAATTCATAGGAACCAATATAGCGGGGAGCTAGCTTACGGGACTCCACTTGAAGGGGCCAGGTCTCTGGACGACAACCAAATACGTTGGCCAGGAACATATTCAGGCACTGGTGAGCGTTGGCGGTCGGCCAACCGGCGGTTTCGAACCGCTGTATGCAGCAGTGCTGTCCGGGCTTCCCTCCACACTCTGCGGCACCGGCGCAGATGGGCACGAACAGAGGGAACAGCTACTTCCTCCTCCTGGGAAGGGAACAGAGGGGGTTGGAAACCCAGCATCACCATGAAGGGGGTAATACCTGTAGCTGAGCTTGTGAGGGAGTTGTGGACATGTTCTATCCAAGGGAGGTGAGTACTCCAAGATGCAGGGTGCCAGGCTGTGACATACCGAAGGGCTGCCTCGAGGTCTTGATTTACCCACTCTGTCTGGCCATTGGTTTGCAGATGATACTCAGAACTCAGACTAACGGATGCCCCCAGAGCCTTGCAGAATGCCTTCCAGACTTGAGAGGTGAACTGGGGCCCTCTGTCAGAGACGATGTCCCGGGGCAAACCATGGAAACTGAACACATGAAGTGTGAGAAGATCTGCAGTCTCCTGGACTGTGGGGAGCTTAACAAGAGGGACAAAGTGGACACCCTTGGAGAAGCGATTGACAGTAGTGAGTATAACTATTACCTGCAGAAGGGGGCAGGCCAGTGACAAAGTCCAAAGCTATGTGGGACCAGGGACGGTTCGGGGATGGGCAAGGGACGTAGGAGCCCAGCAGGTAGCTGGTAGGATGCCTTACTCCAGGCACAGATGGAACAGGCTGCCACAAAGTCCTTGGTATCTCTAGTGAGAGTTGGCCACCAGAACCTCTGCCCGGATGAACTTGACGGTACGCAGGGTGCCAGGGTGACAGGCCAGCTTAGAACAGTGTCCCACTGGAGTACATGTGACCTAACAGACTCAGGCACAAACAGAAGATTAGGGAGATACAGTTGTGTTCAAAATAATAGCAGTCCAACATGACTAACCAGATCAATCACTGTTTTTGGTTGAAATTATATTATTACATGGCAAATAATTTACCAGTAGATGTAGTAGAGTCAGAGAAACCAACAGACCCAACATTCATGATATGCATGCTCCTGAGTCTGTGTAATTGAATAATTAGTTGAAAGGGGCGTGTTCAAAATAATAGCAGTGTGGAGTTCAATCAGTGAGGTCATTCATTATGTGAAGAAACAGGTGTCATTCAGGTGGCCCTTATTTAAGGATGAAGCCAGCACATGTTGTACATGCAATTCCCTCTGAAAACCTGAGAAAGATGGGTCGTTCCAGACATTGTTCAGAGGAACAGCATGCTTTAATTAAAACGTTGATTGGAGAGGGGAAAACATATAAAGAAGTGTGGAAAATGATAGGCTGCTCAGCTAAAATGATCTCCAATGCTTTAAAATGGAAAGCAAAACCAGAGAGACGTGGAAGAAAACGGAAGACTACCATTCGAATGGATCCAACAATAGCCAGAATGGCAAAAACTCGGCCAATGATCAGCTCCAGGGAAATCAAAGACAGTCTGAAGTTACCTGTGAGTACTGTGACAATTAGAAGACACTTGTGTGAGGCTAATCTATCGGCAAGAAGCCCCTGCAAAGTCCCACTGTTAAAAAAAAGACGTGCTGAAGAGGATACAATTTGCCAAAGAACATATCGACTGGCCTAAAGAGAAATGGAGAAACATTGTGTGGACTGATGAAAGTAAGATTGTTCTTTTTGGGTCCAAGGGCCGCAGACAGTTTCTCAGACAACCCCCAAACACTGAATTCAAGCCACAGTACACTCTGAAGACCGTGAAGCATGGTGGTACAAGCATCATGATATGGGGCTGTTTCTCTTACTATGGTGTCGGGCCTATTTATCACATACCAGGGATCATGGATCAATTTGCTTATATCAAAATACTTGAAGAGGTCATACTGCCTTATGCTGAAGAGGAAATGCAGTTGAAATGGGTGTTTGGAAAAGACAACGACCCCAAACACACCAGTAAATGAGCAGCATCTTAGTTCCAGACCAACAAAATTAAGGTTATGGAGTGGCCAGCCCAATCCCTGGACCTTAATCCAATAGAAAAGTTGTGGGGTGACATCAAAAATGCTGTTTCTGAGGCAAAACCAAGAAATGCAGAGGAATTGTGGAAGGTTGTCAAATCATCCTGGGCTGGAATACCTGTTTACAGGTGCCAGAAGTTGGTCAGCTCCATGCGGCACAGATGTGAAGCAGTTCTCAAAAACAGTGGTTATACAACTAAATATTAGTTTAGTGATTCACAGGAATGCTAAATCTTAACGTTTTTTTTTTTCAGTTTATTGAGTAAATATTTGAGTTTGTAACGAAAAATGCAGACACTGCTATTTTTTTGAACAGCCCAATATCATATTTTCCTTCATTTTCTGTAAAGTAATTAAAATATTGATACATTTTTCTTTATGTTTTGATGTAAAATATAATGTGCAGTGTTCCCAATGAATGGCAATAAAAAATATTTTAAGGATTTTGAGCTTTACTCACGTTTTAAAAAAACACTGCTATTATTTTGAACACAACTGTATGTTACCTGGGCCTGGCTGAGACTGCTGAGCCTCCCTCACCAGCGTCTCCACCTCCTAGTAGGCAGCTGATACTATGCAGGACGGCGGCAGTATAGTTTCCGGTGGGCTGGTGGATGACTCTGGACTGGTCTGACAGGAGAGTGCATCAGGCTTTAGATTGCAGATACCTGAACAATAGGAAAGAGTAAAATTAAATCTGCCGAGGAACAGGGCCCACCGAGCCTGCGGGTGGTTTGCAGATAGGCCAAGTTCTTATCATCAGTCCAAACGACAAAGGGATGTTCTGCCCCCTCCAACCAGTGTCGCCACTCTTCAAGAGCCAGAACCACAGCCAGGAGCTCCCTGTTTCCAACATCATAGTTTCTCTCTGCTGGGGATAAGCAGCAAGAGAGAAAAAAAAAGGCACAGGGGTGAAGTTTCTGATCCACCACTGAGCGGTGAGAGAACTGCCCTGACCCCCGTCTCTGAGGCATCCACCTCGACAACAAACTGCTTGGATGGGTCTGGGTGCACTAGAACTGGTGCAGAGGTGAAACTAGACTTGAGGCTAGAAAAGGCTGACTCAGCTTCAGGAGTCCAGGAAAAAGTGAGTGAAGTAGAGGTTAGTCTAGTTAAGGGTGGTGCTACCTTGCTGTAATTCTGAATAAATCGGCAGTAGAAATTGGCAAAACCCAAAAACCTCTGGAGTTGCTTGCAGGTCTCTGGTCAGGGCCACTCCACCATTGCCTGCACCTTAGCTGGGTCTGGATGCATCTGGCCCCTCTCCACAATGGAACCTAAAAAGCTGACAGATTGAGTGTGAAAATGGCACTTCTCGGCCTTGACAGTTTATTTTCATAGAGTCTCTGGAGAACAGACCTGACGTGATGGTAATGCTCCGATGGGGTGCAAGAAAAAAAAAATCAGTATGTCATCCAAATGCATACTTATTTAACATGTCTGAGCACATCATTAACTAACACCTGGAAAACAGTGGGGGCATTGGTGAGACCAAAACAAAAAAAACCCCACTCCCACAGGGGAGAAGGCCGGCAGCAAGAGATTCCCCTATGTATTTTTCCATAGCCTCCTTCTTAGGGCGGGAGATGTTAGAGGCAGCTGGAGGGAAGAGGGGCGACAGGAAGGAGTTCAATCGCACAGTCGTAAGGGCGGTGAGGGGGTAGGGAGACTGCATGTAGCTTGCAGAAAACCTCTGCTAAATCATGATACTGTGGGGGTACCCTGGTCAAGTCAGGGGGATCCAGAGGAGCTGGGGTGAAGGTCTTAGGGCCAGACAGAGCAGATCTGCAACAGGTGGAATGACAAAAGGGACTCCAGCCGGTGATGGTGCCCTTAGACCAGTCTATTTGGGGATTGTATCTGCGGAGCCAAGGCTGGCCAAGAGATGACTGGATCAGGAACACTTGAATGCTCTCTCTGTGATTGCCTGAACACAGCAAGGTGAGGGGTCGGGTGCGGTGAGTCACACGGGAGAGGAGCCTACCATCCAGGGCAGTAAGCTCCTTAGGTGAAGGAAGCTCCTCCAAGGGCAAGGGACTGAGACGGGAACCAGACGCTGGGGCTTGGGCTGGTAGACGGGACTGGGGAGTGAATGAGGGGGCTGCTACCCGACTTGCTCTCTCCCTACGTCTCTCCCTCAGACGGTTATCTAGTCTGGTAGCTAAGGAAATTAAAGCGTGTAGGGACGAGGTCTCATCACGGACTTCAAGTTCATTTTTAAGACTCTCGGAAAAACCGTAAGCGAACACACTTTGCAGCGAGACCTCGTCCCAACCACTCTGCACCGCCAGCGTTCTAAACTCGATAGCATATTCAGCTACCAAGCGAGAACTTTGTCGGAGTTTTAACAGTCTGTTGGCGGCTTCTCTACCCCTCACGGGATGATCAAAGACCTTCCTCCTCTCATTCACAAACTCAGGGTAAGAAAAAGAAAAATGTGAGTCTCTCCCCCATAAGGCAGCGGCCCACGATGCGGCTCTGCCAGAGATGAGACTCACAATGTAAGCAACCTTAGACTGATCGGTAAAATAAGTGGTGGGCTGCTGCTCAAAAACTAAAAAACACTAACAGAAAACGACTACAGAACCCTAACTCACCGTGATAACGCTCTGGAGTGGGAATGTACGGCTCTCAGGAGGCTGGGGGGAAAGTCGGGCCGGAAGGGGGGTGGGGTGGAGTGGAGCGGCAGCCGGCAAAGGTTTTGAGGATAGACGGGAGGTGACCAGCTCCAACTGGCCGCTGAGTGCTTCACACAAGCTCCCAGATTCTTAAGCGAGTCCATGACGTCTGCTAAGGCTTTCTCGTGCTGCCCCACGAGGATACCTTGAACAGACAAAGCCTGCCGAAGTGCGTCGGAGTCCGCGGGGTCCGTATGGCCAGATCGTTCTGTCATGGTCAGGCTAAAGCTAGGGCTGAACCCCAGAAAGCAGACTCGGGACACAGGCACAGATGGAGTTAGGGAGTAAAGAAATCCCAAGGTTTATTAATAAAGTTGGATGAGGGGATGGGAACCGGGCCCGGGTGACGAGGAGGGAGCAAATCCGGGTTGGCCAGGATGCCGGGCCGATGTTTCCGGGGAAAGTGGGGAGACCAGCCGGGAGACCGGAGAGACTGGCAACCGAGTTCACCGAAACATTAGTTCCGCATTTTTATAGTTTTTTTTATAAAACATAAATCTCCTCCCACCTCCATCCGATTAAAAATTAGTCAAATAGAAATTGTCAAATAGAAATCATCGAATAGTCGATTCTTAAAAATAGATGACAACTATGTTTACCGTGTTGATTGACTAATTGATTATTCATGCGCATACCTATTATTTAATTATTTTATGTCTCATTTACATTGCTTGTAGGTTTTTAGCTCGCTGGTAGTGAGTGCTTTTTTTCTTTTTTTTCACTGAAAAATTCAAATTTTAATTCAATATATTGGAACAGCCTGCTCAAAGCTAACAGACCCCTTGGTAAGTGGCTACCCAAATAGGAGCCGGAATGGGAACTGTAACACATTTTGAAACGGCCATCTGAGCCCTATGGAAGTGCATGATATTCACCAAAGAAAAAGATAGCTGTGGGCTCCACTTCATGTTGGCACAGGGCTCAGAACCTACAGTCGTGTGCAGCATTGCACAATGTTTCCCATAGTATTTTTAACTAAATAAATATCAGAAAATATCCCTTAATTATCTCCATGAGCTAGCTCATAACTGTGTCTGTCTGCTGTATGGTGCCAAGCAGGTTGTACACTCTAATCCCGGATAAGTTGAGTTTACTTTAAAAATTTGAGGAAACCGGTTGCCTTAAAAAATTTAAGTAGTGGAAAATGAAAACTTAAGTACATCTAACTTAAAAGCTTAAAGGTATTGGAATTTCTGTTTTTAGTTCAGTACACTAAATGCCAAGTTGATTCAACTTAATTTTTTTTGCAAGGTCAACTGTTTTGCTCAACTATTGCACTTAACATCTGTAAGTTAAACACACTAAATTCCAAGTTGATTTAACTTTAAATAGTTTACAAGGTCAATTGTTTTGCACAATTGTTACACTTAATATCTTTAAGTTCAATGCAATTAAGTCCAAGTTGACTTAACTCAAACTCACGTGTAATGTTCATTTATTTCCCCAGTTAGTCCAGTTAATATCTTCAAGGCTTTAAATATTGAGAAAAAGAAAACAACAAAGTGGCATTGCTTTTGTGTTTTATTTTACTTAAGAACTTTTAGCTTCAGTGTCAAGCTATTCAAATTACAGTAAAATGTTTGCATTGTTTTAAAACTTAACTTAAAACTCTGAGCATTGCACTGTGCTACAGCATGGAGCCCCATGTTTTTAACAGATGAGCCTTGAATCCTTAGCTCCTGAAAAGATATTCTGCATAAAACATTAAAACACATTTAAAGGCCTAGAAACTATCCTTGTCAGCTGTTTTAGCTTTGGATGCTTGAATATGTTCTAACATGACAACAAATGACATCAAAATTCTTTGTCGAAAAAGTGTGCAAAAAAGTCTGAACAATAAGCTTCAAACTGTAGCAGAAAAATTCTTAACCATATTCAAGTTCACAATACTGCCACTGCTCACTTCTTAATGCTAGAAGTGGGTGAATATTCAATCTTCTTCTGAGACATCACAAGTATTTTCTTACAAGTCTGAAAACAACAACTAACATCTTTTTGAATGTAATCAAATCACAGTATCAGTGCCCCTCTATAACATGCAAACATAAACATAAGCAGCAACATGTCAAAAGTGCAACATTTCAACCAAGCACCTGATATCTGCACCAGTCAGGAACCGACTTTACACTGAGAGCTGGTTTTTCAAAGACTGAATTTTGGGTGCCAACTGAGTTTTACCCAGGCTGAACATCACCTGCTGGACAAAGGAGAAAGTATTTTTCATGTACTTGGGATAGTCCAGGTGCAGGGAGTAAATCAGCCCAAAAATGACGCAGAAGGCCTGAGGAAGGCTGGCCAGGTCATCCATCACAAGACTTCCTTCCAAGATGATTCCCACTTTGGATGGGTTCAACTGTGGGCTTTCTTCATCAATACAAAGGAGTCCCACTGGAGTTTGAATGTATGAGTCCTGGTCAGTTGCATCCTAAAGGAGGAAAGAAACAGATCAATAAAGAGGAGACAATCAAGACAGTTAAATAGTACCTTGTTGTACACAAAAACTGTCTTCAGGTGTACATTTAGTGTTAGTTCATTTTGTTCATTCAAACTGTTTGAAGTAAAACTGTATTTGGCAGAAAAAGAAAAGTCTGAAACATTAAATTAATCCTATAACATATGGTATTCATTAATGGTTCAAAATGAAAATGGGCAGAAACAACATGCATCTGCAACATGTTCAACAAATTGATTTACTTACAGAGCATGTTTTGAAGAAGGCAGAAGCATCATCTCCCAAGATGACTGGCAGCCCTTGTCTGGGAGATAATGGACATTGAATACAACACACAGTAGAATGAACAGTTATTAAGGATACTCACATGTATTTAAAACACAATTTGACAAGTAAGACATGTAAGGAAAGAACAGAGGATAAGAGAATGATGGGTGGGTGGGGGTGGGTGCAGCGTTAAGGAATGAGATGCAGCGGTAAGGGATGAGTTGTGAATGAATAGAAAAGAGGAAAGAACAGCTGAAGATCATAGATCAGAGGTTGCAATACTTTAGCATAACCACACTCTTTGACTGTGGAGGTGTTGCACAGTAGAGCTAGTTGGATAGAGTTAAGGTTGGATCTATATTTTGCTGGTATGTTCGCAATAACCCAGTAAACTGCACACATCTTATGTTTCAACTTTGATGTTCCAAGAGGATTGGCTACTTCAAAGTCGTCAATGTAAAGGCCAAGAGCAATTGTGAACTCATCCTTTGAAAGAAGTGAATTTTCAATGAAGTACTGCCCATCTGCATATGACCTGTATTCCTGTGGGACATGGACTTTCTCTGACATAGCTTTGTCTAAAACATCAGTTTTGTTAAGCAACTTCTGTAGCATGGGAACAATTGGAACATATGCAAGAGGTTTTTTGCCTTTTTCCATAACATATTCAACTGGATTTACCAGTGGAAACTCTCTGCGCACATAGGCTGCTCTTTTTTTGGCAGTTCCTAAAGGTCAATCTTTAGAACAATGTGACATTATGTTACTTTCTGACACAGCACTGATAATCTCTTTAACAAATGTTTCATCCATGCAACAGTTATATTTGTTTAATACAGTCCTGACTCTGTTTTGTAGAAGTGGTTGTGACAGCTGATTGATTTGCCAAAGCTGTTGTACCACATCTTGCACAGCACTCTCTGGTATGTGCAAAACAGTTTGCATCTTTAGTAGAAGAGATGCTAAGTTATGCCCAAGCTGTTTTTCTAAATCATGGAGATCACGGTCAATGGTTACCTCATTGACCTCGTCTATGTCTTCAATATCACCTGCATCTGACATTTGCTCTTGTGAAGCATCATCATCATCATGACTTAAAACATCATCACCAACGATTTCCGACTTAAACCTCTTCCAGTTCTGTTCTTTGTGTACTTTGCTCTTGTGTGCTTTGAACGTGGAGTAAATACTGCTTTCAAAGTTACAGTCTTTATAAGGACATCTGACCTTATGGTTTACTTTTAGATGCACAGAATGCAGGTGAGTGAAAAACTCACTCTCTGAACAAGACTCAGCAAACTCACATGACTGACAACTAAACTTAACTGGCCCATCTGCTGGTTGCTGATCTGCAGTTTTGGTATGAATGCGGGACAAATGCACTTTAAGTGCATTTAGTGATTTAAACGTACACGGACATTCTTGATGTAAACAAGGGAATGGCTCTGTTCTCACGTAACTTCCATGTTTGAGTCTATAATGCTTAAACAGCTGTGCTCTCTTTTCACAGCTAAAAGTACAATACTTACACTTCAATTTTTTCAATTTTATTTATATAGCGCCATATCACAACAACAGTCATCTCAAGGCACTTTTCATATAGAGCAGGTCTAGACCGTACTCTTTAAAATAGGTATTTACAGAGAGAGACCCAACAAATCCCACCATGAGCAAGCACTAGGCGACGGTGGCAAGGAAAAACTTCCTGAATCATTAGGGCCCGAGCAACGAGTTGCGTGGGCCCAACGGGGCCATGCAACGAGTTGCAAGGACCCTCTTGTTTTCGGTCGGTTTATTATTATTAGGGCCCGAGCAACGAGTTGCGTGGGCCCAACGGGGCCATGCAACGAGTTGCAAGGACCCTCTTGTTTTCGTTCGGTTTATTATTATTATTATTATTATTATTTTTTTTCTTCTTTTTCCGCCTCTTTGATCGCCTTTTTGAGGGCCTTAAAATGCGTCAAAACTCCTGAAAATTTGCAGACGCATCAGGCACGGCGAAAAATTTAAGAATTTAGGGGTCTTGAGCATGGGTGTGGCAAAATGGCCTCGGTAGCGCCACCTACATTTTTAACGGAACAGCCCCTCAAGCCCGTTGCGCCTAAAAATCTGAAAATCTGCACACATATGTAACATCCCATGACGCACCAAAAAGTCTCTTGGAGCCATATTCTAAACCCAACAGAAAGTATTTTTATTTTGACCGGAAGGTGAAAAAATTGTGTGTTTTTGGCCATTTCCAGGGGTCGCTTGAACGCGAACTAGTCCTAGACGCATTATCCGATTGACTTCAAAATTTGATAATTTGTTCTTAAGACATAGACGAAGTTAAATTGCAAAAGTTTCGGACTTTTCATTGAAGGGCGTGGAAGTTATGGCCCCTCAAAGTTCGATCACTCGCCACAAAACAGGAAGTTGCTTTAAATTTGCTATATTTCGGCCATACTTTGTCCAAACTGCATCAAACTTTACAGGATTGTTAATGGTACCTATCTGCACACATCCATATGTCAATATTCATACAATTGTTGTAGCACCACCTATTTATAGCAGGAAATGACATATTTTATAGTGTGATGTCCAGTTTCTAGACGGGTGACCAGATTCACTTCAAATGTTGTCAGGACAGACTTAAGGATTTTTGGAAGACTGGCTCCGAAAATTGTGAGTTTGGGTCGAAGCGTGTGCCTGTTCTGGCCCGTCAAAGTTCGGAAACCCAACTTCCTGTTTGAAACCTCAGATTTTGGGGTAACTTCCTGTTGCGACTCTCTACTTTATCCTACAGATGGAGCCATTGTATTACTCTTTGATGGGTTTTTGGAAGGGGGTCTCTGTGTGTGTGTGTCTGTGTGTGTCTGAGGGGGGAGGGGAAGAGGAGTTGATTGTGTCTGTGAGAAGCTGCCACAGGGAGGTTACAGTCAATAGAGCCATGATCTGTCACAGATGATGAGCTCTGAATAATATTATCACAGAAAATAATTAGCATAAAAGCTTTTATTTTAAATTTTTACATCTGGGAAGTGTGAACTGTTATGCCAGCGTGTGCCCTGCGACCTGCGTTGACCCCGCGGTTGCCGGGGTCCCGCGGTCGCCGCTCCCCCGACGGGCGCCAGGTGCGAGGGCCCGTTCAACGCTGCTCGCAGCTTTAATTAGGGCCCGAGCAACGAGTTGCGTGGGCCCAACGGGGCCATGCAACGAGTTGCAAGGACCCTCTTGTTTTCGTTCGGTTTATTATTATTATTATTATTATTATTTTTTTTCTTCTTTTTCCGCCTCTTTGATCGCCTTTTTGAGGGCCTTAACATGCATCAAAACTCCCGAAAATTTGCAGACGCGTCAGGCACGGCGAAAAATTTAAGAATTTAGGGGTCTTGAGCATGGGTGTGGCAAAATGGCCTCGGTAGCGCCACCTACATTTTTAACGGAACAGCCCCTCAAGCCCGTTGCGCCTAAAAATCTGAAAATCTGCACACATATGTAACATCCCATGACGCACCAAAAAGTCTCTTGGAGCCATATTCTAAACCCAACAGAAAGTATTTTTATTTTGACCGGAAGGTGAAAAAATTGTGTGTTTTTGGCCATTTCCAGGGGTCGCTTGAACGCGAACTAGTCCTAGACGCATTATCCGATTGACTTCAAAATTTGATAATTTGTTCTTAAGACACAGACGAAGTTAAATTGCAAAAGTTTCGGACTTTTCATTGAAGGGCGTGGAAGTTATGGCCCCTCAAAGTTCAATTACTCGCCACGAAACAGGAAGTTGCTTTATATTTGCTATATTTCGGCCATACTTTGTCCAAACTGCATCAAACTTTACAGGATTGTTAATGGTACCTATCTGCACACATCCATATGTCAATATTCATACAATTGTTGTAGCACCACCTATTTATAGCAGGAAATTACATATTTTATAGTGTGATGTCCTGTTTCTAGACGGGTGACCAGATTCACTTCAAATGTTGTCAGCCCCTCCTTGACAATTTTTGGAAGAAGTCCTCCGAAAATTGTGAGTTTTGGTCGAAGCGTGTGCCGGTTCTGGCCCGTCAAAGTTCAGAAACCCAACTTCCTGTTTGAAACCTCAGATTTTGGGGTAACTTCCTGTTGCGACTCTCTACTTTATCCTATAGATGGAGCCATTGTATTACTCTTTGATGGGTTTTTGGAAGGGGGTCTCTGTGTGTGTGTGTGTGTGTGTTTGTGTTTGTGTTTGAGGGGGGAGGGGAAGAGGAGTTGATTGAGTCTGTGAGAAGCTGCCACAGAGAGGTTACAGTCAGGAGAGCCAAGAGCTGCTTTACACGCGGTATAAAAACTTCAGTTAAGATTTGAGCTGTCACTTGAGAAAGCATCATGCCAAAAACTAAGGAAATCACTGTAGACTTGAAGAAAAGAATTGTCGATGCTCAGGAAGCAGGAGAAGGATATACAAAGTTATCACAGCATTTCCAAGCGTCAAGAACTCAAATGAGAAGCGTCACCGAGAAATTCAAGGAGAGCCACACTGTGCAGAACAAGCCTGGCAGAGGTAGGAAGCCAAAGATTTCAATCACCCTGGAAAGAAAACCAGTGAGAGACCTGTCTAAAGACCCCATAAACGCTGCCAAGACACTAGTGAATGACTTAGTTAAGTCTGAAATTGTAGCCTCAAAGAAGATTACATGAATTCATGTAATCTTACCATATGTCTCCCCTTGACCAAAGCTGAGCGTGGATTGATGCTGTCTTTACAGTTTGGTTTTGATCAGTTAGGAAATTTCACACGGGGTCGGCTGATTTTTTCGTGTTACTCAGTGTACGGCGACAGGAAAAGTGCACTAGGTCCACCGGCGTCGAGGTGAACCAGCTGAATATAAGCCACTCAAGTTGACGACAAGTGCATTGAAAAGTAAAAGCTGCTGGCCTTTACCTTTTCTTTGTCAAAGCGCCTGTTCGGCCAGTAGTTAGTAAAGTAATATTTTCAGCGTTGTCCACAGTCTCATGACATGTTTAACAGGAAGCACAGCACGCTGGTTAAGCTCATGGCAAACTGTTACTAACAGCTAAAATGAAAGCTTGTCTGTATGTAGTCTAACTGGTTAGTTTGTCACTAATCTCCAAATTTTGCAAGTTGCTATAAACTTCACTCTCTTAAACCAGTAACAGTCTGAGCTGGACTGATAGGGGTCTGTATGGATAAAGATAAAATCCTAATGATACCCATCCCTACAGCTGGTTAGTGGCTTCGCCCTGACTTTAGGCAGATGAGATATTCACTGTTCAAATAACTTCATTATAAGCCTTGTTTAAGCATAAATGATTTATATATGCACCCAATAACAGAACTTTAAAAAAATGCTTTTGCTCAAAGCTCAAAGCTTGTAAACTCAAGTTAAAACTGAGTTTTATCTCCTTTTGGGAGGGGGTATTTCTCTCTGTGTTTGTGTGTGTGTGTTTGTGTTTGTATTTGAGGGGGGAGGGGAAGAGGAGTTGATTGAGTCTGTGAGAAGCTGCCACAGAGAGGTTACAGTCAGGAGAGCCAAGAGCTGTCACAGATGATGAGCTCTGAAAAATATTATTACAGAAAATAATTAGCATAAAAGCTTTTATTTAAAATTTTTACATCTCGGAAGTGTGAACTGTTACGCCAGCGTGTGCCCTGCGACCTGCGTTGACCCCGCGGTTGCCGGGGTCCCGCGGTCGCCGCTCCCCCGACGGGCGCCGGTGCGAGGGCCCGTTCAACGCTGCTCGCAGCTTTAATTATTATTATTATTATTTTTTTTCTTCTTTTTCCGCCTCTTAGATCGGCTTTTTGAGGGCCTTAACATGCGTGAAAACTTACCAAAATTTGCAGACGCATCAGGCACGGCGAAAAATTTAATAATTTAGGGGTCTTGAGCATGGGTGTGGTAAAATGGCCTCGGTAGCGCCACCTACATTTTTAAACGGAACAGCCCCTCAAGCCCGTTGCGCCTAAAAATCTGAAAATCTGCACACATATGTAACATCCCATGACGCACCAAAAAGTCTCTTGGAGCCATATCCTAAACCCAACAGAAAGTATTTTTATTTTGACCGGAAGGTGAAAAAATTGTGTGTTTTTGGCCATTTCCAGGGGTCGCTTGAACGCGAACTAGTCCTAGACGCATTATCCGATTGACTTCAAAACTTAATAGTATGTTCTTAAGACATAGACGATGTTAAATTGCGGCAGATTTTGAGTTTTTGTTGAAGGGCGTGGAAGTTATGGCCCCTCAGAGTTCGATTACTCGCCACGAAACAGGAAGTTGCTTTATTTTTGCTATATTTCGGCCATACTTTGTCCAAACTGCATCAAACTTTACAGGATTGTTAATGGTACCTATCTGCACACATCCATATGTCAATATTCATACAATTGTTGTAGCGCCACCTATTTATAGCAGGAAATGACATATTTTATAGTGTGATGTCCAGTTTCTAGACGGGTGACCAGATTCACTTCAAATGTTGTCAGCCCCTCCTTGAGGATTTTTTGGAAGACTGGCTCCGAAAATTGTGAGTTTTGGTCGAAGCGTGTGCCGGTTCTGGCCCGTCAAAGTTCGGAAACCCAACTTCCTGTTTGAAACCTCAGATTTTGGGGTAACTTCCTGTTGCGACTCTCTACTTTATCCTATAGATGGAGCCATTGTATTACTCTTTGATGGGTTTTTGGAAGGGGGTCTCTGTGTGTGTGTGTCTGTGTGTGTGTGTGTGTGTGTGTGTGTGTGTGTTTGTGTTTGTGTTTGAGGGGGGAGGGGAAGAAGAGTTGATTGAGTCTGTGAGAAGCTGCCACAGAGAGGTTACAGTCAGGAGAGCCAAGAGCTGCTTTACACGCGGTATAAAAACTTCAGTTAAGATTTGAGCTGTCACTTGAGAAAGCATCATGCCAAAAACTAAGGAAATCACTGTAGACTTGAAGAATTGTCGATGCTTAGGAAGCAGGAGAAGGATATACAAAGTTATAACAGCATTTCCAAGCGTCAAGAACTCAAATGAGAAGCGTCACCGAGAAATTCAAGGAGAGCCACACTGTGCAGAACAAGCCTGGCAGAGGTAGGAAGCCAAAGATTTCAATGACCCTGGAAAGAAAACCAGTTAGAGACCTGTCTAAAGAACCCATAAACGCTGCCAAGACACTAGTGAATGACTTAGTTAAGTCTGAAATTGTAGTCTCAAAGAAGATTACATGAATTCATGTAATCTTACCATATGTCTCCCCTTGACCAAAGCTGAGCGTGGATTGATGCTGTCTTTACAGTTTGGTTTTGATCAGTTAGGAAATTTCACACGGGGTCAGCTGATTTTTTCGTGTTACTCAGTGTACGGCGACAGGAAAAGTTCACTAGGTCCTCCAGCGTCGAGGTGAACCAGCTGAATATAAGCCACTCAAGTTGACGACAAGTGCATTGAAAAGTAAAAGCTGCTGGCCTTTACCTTTTCTTTGTCAAAGCGCCTGTTCGGCCAGTAGTTAGTAAAGTAATATTTTCAGCGTTGTCCACAGTCTCATGACATGTTTAACAGGAAGCACAGCACGCTGGTTAAGCTCATGGCAAACTGTTACTAACAGCTAAAATGAAAGCTTGTCTGTATGTAGTCTAACTGGTTAGTTTGTCACTAATCTCCAAATTTTGCAAATTGCTATAAACTTCACTCTCTTAAACCAGTAACAGTCTGAGCTGGAATGATAGGGGTCTGTCTGGATAAAGATAAAATCCTAATGATACCCATCCCTACAGCTGGTTAGTGGCGTCGCCCTGACTTTAGGCAGATGAGATATTCACTGTTCAAATAAGTTCATTATAAGCCTTGTTTAAGCATAAATGATTTATATATGCACCCAATAACAGAACTTAAAAAAATGCTTTTGCTCAAAGCTCAAAGCTTGTAAACTCAAGTTAAAACTGAGTTTTATCTCCTTTTGGGAGGGGGTATTTCTCTGTGTGTTTGTGTGTGTGTGTGTGGGTGTGTTTGTGTTTGTGTTTGAGGGGGAGGGGAAGAGGAGTTGATTGAGTCTGTGAGAAGCTGCCACAGAGAGGTTACAGTCAAGAGAGCCAAGAGCTGTCACAGATGATGAGCTCTGAAAAATATTATCACAGAAAATAATTAGCGTAAAAGCTTTTATTTAAAATTTTAACATCTGGGAAGTGTGAACTGTTACGCCAGCGTGTGCCCTGCGACCTGCGTTGACCCCGCGGTTGCCGGGGTCCCGCGGTCGCCGCTCCCCCGACGGGCGCCGGGTGCGAGGGCCCGTTCAACGCTGCTCGCAGCTTTAATTATTATTATTATTATTTTTTTTCTTCTTTTTCCGCCTCTTTGATCGCCTTTTTGAGGGCCTTAACATGCGTCAAAACTCCTGAAAATTTGCAGACGCGTCAGGCACGGCGAAAAATTTAATAATTTAGGGGTCTTGAGCATGGGTGTGGCAAAATGGCCTCGGTAGCGCCACCTACATTTTTAAACGGAACAGCCCCTCAAGCCCGTTGCGCCTAAAAATCTGAAAATCTGCACACATATGTAACATCCCATGACGCACCAAAAAGTCTCTTGGAGCCATATCCTAAACCCAACAGAAAGTATTTTTATTTTGACCGGAAGGTGAAAAAATTGTGTGTTTTTGGTCATTTCCAGGGGTCGCTTGAACGCGAACTAGTCCTAGACGCATTATCCGATTGACTTCAAAATTTGATAATTTGTTCTTAAGACATAGACGAAGTTAAATTGCAAAAGTTTCGGACTTTTCATTGAAGGGCGTGGAAGTTATGGCCCCTCAAAGTTCGATCACTCGCCACAAAACAGGAAGTTGCTTTAAATTTGCTATATTTCGGCCATACTTTGTCCAAACTGCATCAAACTTTACAGGATTGTTAATGGTACCTATCTGCACACATCCATATGTCAATATTCATACAATTGTTGTAGCGCCACCTATTTATAGCAGGAAATGACATATTTTATAGTGTGACGTCCAGTTTCTAGACGGGTGACCAGATTCACTTCAAATGTTGTCAGCCCCTCCTTGACGATTTTTGGAAGACGTCCTCCGAAAATTGTGAGTTTTGGTCGAAGCATGTGCCTGTTCTGGCCCGTCAAAGTTCAGAAACCCAACTTCCTGTTTGAAACCTCAGATTTTGGGGTAACTTCCTGTTGCGACTCTCTACTTTATCCTATAGATGGAGCCATTGTATTACTCTTTGATGGATTTTTGGAGGGGGGTCTCTGTGTGTGTGTGTGTGTGTGTGTGTGTGTGTGTGTGTGTGTTTGTGTTTGTGTTTGAGGGGGGAGGGGAAGAGGAGTTGATTGAGTCTGTGAGAAGCTGCCACAGAGAGGTTACAGTCAGGAGAGCCAAGAGCTGCTTTACACGCGGGATAAAAACTTCAGTTAAGATTTGAGCTGTCACTTGAGAAAGCATCATGCCAAAAACTAAGGAAATCACTGTAGACTTGAAGAAAAGAATTGTCGATGCTCAGGAAGCAGGAGAAGGATATACAAAGTTATCACAGCATTTCCAAGCGTCAAGAACTCAAATGAGAAGCATCACCGAGAAATTCAAGGAGAGCCACACTGTGCAGAACAAGCCTGGCAGAGGTAGGAAGCCAAAGATTTCAATGACCCTGGAAAGAAAACCAGTGAGAGACCTGTCTAAAGAACCCATAAACGCTGCCAAGACACTAGTGAATGACTTAGTTAAGTCTGAAATTGTAGCCTCAAAGAAGATTACATGAATTCATGTAATCTTACCATATGTCTCCCCTTGACCAAAGCTGAGCGTGGATTGATGCTGTCTTTACAGTTTGGTTTTGATCAGTTAGGAAATTTCACAAGGGGTCAGCTGATTTTTTCGTGTTACTCAGTGTACGGCAACAGGAAAAGTGCATGTCTACATCCACCGGCGTCGAGGTGAACCAGCTGAATATAAGCCACTCAAGTTGACGACAAGTGCATTGAAAAGTAAAAGCTGCTGGCCTTTACCTTTTCTTTGTCAAAGCGCCTGTTCAGCCAGTAGTTAGTAAAGTAATATTTTCAGCGTTGTCCACAGTCTCATGACATGTTTAACAGGAAGCACAGCACGCTGGTTAAGCTCATGGCAAACTGTTACTAACGGCTAAAATGAAAGCTTGTCTGTATGTAGTCTAACTGGTTAGTTTGTCACTAATCTCCAAATTTTGCAAATTGCTATAAACTTCACTCTCTTAAACCAGTAACAGTCTGAGCTGGACTGATAGGGGTCTGTATGGATAAAGATAAAATCCTAATGATACCCATCCCTACAGCTGGTTAGTGGCTTCGCCCTGACTTTAGGCAGATGAGAAATTCACTATTCAAATAAGTTCATTATAAGCCTTGTTTAAGCATAAATGATTTATATATGCACCCAATAACAGAACTTAAAAAAATGCTTTTGCTCAAAGCTCAAAGCTTGTAAAGTCAAGTTAAAACTGAGTTTTATCTCCTTTTGGGAGGGGGTATCTCTCTCTGTGTTTGTGTGGGTGTGTTTGTGTTTGTGTTTGAGGGGGGAGGGGAAGAGGAGTTAATTGAGTCTGTGAGAAGCTGCCACAGGGAGGTTACAGTCAGGAGAGCCAAGAGCTGTCACAGATGATGAGCTCTGAAAAATATTATCACAGAAAATAATTAGCATAAAAGCTTTTATTTTAAATTTTTACATCTGGGAAGTGTGAACTGTTACGCCAGCGTGTACCCTGCGACCTGCGTTGACCCCGCGGTTGCCGGGGTCCCGCAGTCGCCGCTCCCCCGACGGGCACCGGGTGCGAGGGCCCGTTCAACGCTGCTCGCAGCTTTAATTGTGTTTGAATTCTGTTTTGAGCAGTTTTTCTGTAACATTTTAACTTTGAAACTGTGTATTTCTAATGTTCCCTAATAAGCTAACATTAACCTAAATGTTCTTTGTCAGATATATGAACTTACCAGTTTCAGTAGCACAGCGAGGAAAAACGGCTGGACGGCGTTTCCTCTCTCCCTGCACGCATGACAGCCCGCCTCACAGAACCGCGTTGTCTCAGTCCAGATCCCGGTGTGGTGTCTAGACGGTGAAAGTCGTTACAGCGATGTTTTATTGTTCACATAAAGCTAGAGTGAGAAAACTAGCTCTATCATAAGAAGCAGGCTAAGCTGAGCGATGAAAATCGAACATTAAAACAGTTTCCACTGCGACCAAACAACAACTTCCATCCGAGAAGTCGGCTAAAGGACAGCCAGCTAGCGCCTTCAAATGTCCGTCGAGCCTGTTCACATTAAACGTCTTCGCCCCACAAAGATAAAACAAAAAGTCCAGTTCCTCACCAGTAGTTCCTCCAATTCACGCAACAGTAATAACGGATGCAGCCCGGTCGGAGAGCGGTCGGACTCAGCACGGCGGTCCAGTTTGGACTATGCGTTGAACGCGGTCGCGGTCACGGCCGTTTACGTTCCCAGAATCCATCACGCCACAACAAATCGTCACGAATCAAAATCAAAAACAGTAATTTATTTTTATTTGCATTTTACAAATTAGCGTCGTTAAATGTAAAAATTGCTGTTTTTTTTTGTTTGTTTGTTTGATGTTGTCTTCTTTCTTTCTGTTTTTATTATCTATGTGGTTGTACATGTGTATGAACGAGTATGTGTAGGCATATAGAAAATGAAAAAACAAAACAAAAAAACAACTTACCTATAGTTTTAAAAGCAGATGGTCCAGTACTCTGCGACTGCAAGGGCCTCTCATAACTCAGTGGATTTGAAAAAGGGGTGTGGTATGACAAAAACTTTGAAATTTAAGGTAATTTAACTTAAAATTATTCATACATTCACCAGTAACTATTGATTAGTAGAATTTACTCAGGGCTGTATAGTAGTGGCATCTAACTTTATTTTTTAAGTGTATTGCAATTAAATATTTAATTAGCAATAAAATCCGGGCTAACAGTGTATACAGAAGGTTTTAAACACCTGTCTGCTACAGACAATAAAACTACATACAATTAGAGCAGCAGCAGCAGAGAGCCTAAGAGGTAAATTTATGGACAAGCAAATGAGCTGAAGCTCAATATAAAGCTCACTATAGAGCAAAATTTCTAATTCTGTGTACTTTGTCACAATGAGTGACTCCTTTCATATTATTACATAATACTATAATAATATTGTATAACACTATACGTTGTTATTGGATACAAATAATGTTAACAAACAAATCAGTGTTTTGATTTAGTAAATATGCAGTGTAGTCTGAAACAAAAGCAATACAGCTTAAATTGTATTTGGCTCACAGAATACTGTGAAAGCCACTGAATGCATTTCACATGCATAACTTGGTAAAGCATCCTGTAGTGGTTTAGATCAGGTATCAGGAGCCATCATACCCCTGTCACCAAAAATAGAAATGATTATAAACTAAGGCAAAGTGGCTATAACTTATGGCTATATGTATTAGAGATAGACTGATACCAATACCGATTATTGGTAGTCAAGGAGGCCGATAACCGATATTTGGAGCCGATATTTATTTGCAGTAAAAGTGAAAATATTGGCGTCAAAATTTTGAATAATACAAACTCTCAAACACTTAACTTCATTTAAATGCCTTTAAGCCTTTAAGAATGGAAGGAAACCAAGTATGTTAACGTAAAGATAGAACAATGATTTTTGGTACTGGTATAATCTTTAAGGTGTCTAGTATTGATATGTATTTGCAATTATTCAGCTTTGTTCAGTGTGGTCATAGAATGAGTGAACATGTTGACGGCAACAATAGTGACTGGAGGGATAACACAGTGTATCTAGGTGTACATATACTTATACACATACATATTTTTTATTCTACCTAACTGTCTACTCTATTCTTTGTGTGAGTTTCACTTTGACTTTAACATACAAGTTCTGGATAATCTAGATGACCACAAGGCATACCCATTGACATAAGCATTCTGGCCCTTTACACAGTACTTAGTTGAAGCATCTTTGTCAGCATTTACAGTTTTGAGTCTTTTTGGGTATGATGAGAGGGGCACTGCACACCTGGATTTGGGATTTTCATTCTTCTCTGCATATCCTCTCAAGCTCTGTCAGGTTGGATGGAGACTGTCAGTAGACAGCCATTTTCATCTTTCCAGAGATGGGCCAGTCACAGAGTTGACCCCAAGTCACTCCTGTGTTGTCTTGGCTGTGTGCTCAGAATCATTGTCCTGTTGGAAGG
The DNA here is from genome assembly GCF_001640805.2 of Lates calcarifer. NCBI lineage: Eukaryota > Metazoa > Chordata > Actinopteri > Centropomidae > Lates > Lates calcarifer. The sequence goes on from NW_026117480.1 coordinate 22,131, forward strand.
TAAACCTTCAGCCCAGTCTGAGGCCCCGAGGTCCTGATCTAGACCAGGTTTTCCTTAAGGATATTTCTATATATGCAGCGATGGTTGTTCTATAAGGTTCTCCCATTTCCACATAGGACCTCTGGAGCTAAGCCAAAGTGACAGTCAGGTTCTTTGTCATCTCTTTTACCAAGGCCCCTCTCTCCTGATTGGTCAGTTAGGCCACCTCTAGGAAGAGTTCTGGTTGTTCCAAATTTCTGCCATGTAATAATTATGGAGGCCATTGTACTCTTGGGAACATTCAATGCAAAAGCATTGATAATCATCTAACCCAGATCTGTGCCCAGACACAATCCTGTCTCTGAACTCTGCAGACAGTTCCTTCAACTTCATGGCTTGGTTGAAGGAACTGTGAAGCTGTGGGACCTTTTATAGACAAGTGTGTGCCTTTCGAAATCATGTCCAATCAATTGAATTTGCCACAGGTGCACTCCAGTCAAGGTGGAGAAACATCTCTAAGACGATCAAGAGAAATGGAAAGAACCTGAGCTAAATTTCAGGTATCATAGTAAAGGTTCTGGATACTTGAGTGTAGATTAATGGGAGGAAAAAATTATCATAAGGCTACAACATAACAAAATGTGATATGGCATCTGAAATACCTTATGAATACACTGTATCAGTGTTGTATACGCGCATGAACGGACATACGTACTTAATTAAAAAAAAAAAAACACTAAAAACAATCGCCTTCAAAATAAAAGTGCATGATATACGTTTATTCATGTTTGATTACTGATTTTCCATTGACCTTACACGAGCCGGTCAAGGACAGCCAAGAGGCTGGATGTGGCCCACGGGCCGTACAATGCCCAGGTCTGCATTAGAATGTGATATAGCATTTTCTGGAGTCTGTCAGTGACAGACTTTTAAATGTGTTAATAAATTAGCTGGGATATGAAAATTTTGATGGCTTAATAGGATAAATTATGGTGGCCCTGAAAGTCAACGCACAACAAGAAGTCAGAAAACACTACAACATTCCAGAAAACACAACATTTCACAAAATGGAAAGGGTAGAGACAATAGCTCTTCTTTTTCAGAATTCAGAGTTTATCCAATGATGTGTTCACGGTCAGTGGGTGATAAAATTGAGCATAAGGATGGACAGAATGATCATAGAGAGAGAAAACTAGTGTATAGGCTATACAATGAGGGTACGTTTTACGATGTTGCTACGTTTTGATTCATTTGTGCGCACAAGATGAGTTTATAGTCTATACAGAGAGCCATTACAACAGACTGGCCTTCTCACACTTCATCTGTGTGTCAATACCTCGCCAAACTGCTGCAGCTGGGGAGAGAGAGAGAGTGGTCGTGCGCACGGGAAACCGACCTTCATATTATGTTCTGTTAACTCATTGACATAATATAAATATAACCTACATATAACAGTTGGTGTTCCTCATCTTAAGATGAGGGAAAGCCCGACAGGTTGTGTGTGTTTATCGTGTTGTAGCTCGCACACAGCTTTGTAACGTGTGATGCGGATGTGACACTATAGTTTTTAATGCTAAAAACAGTCCACAGAAACTGTCAGACTATCCTTCATCTTCAGAAGCTTTTGACTGCTTCCCGACGCCCAGCGCATGACTGCTGAAGGCCAGTTTATCCCGTGCGTCTCTCTCTCTCTCTCTTTGCATACCAGCTGTAGCAGTTTAGCGAGATATAGCCCCACAGATAAAGTGGTGTTGCCCAGTTTCCAGACTGATTTACACTCTCATTATTAATGACTAATAAATGGCTATATAATTAATGTAGTTACTGCAACCCGTGCTGCCTTGCCTATTTTCTCTCTCTGATCATTCAGTCCTTAAGCTCAATTCTGTCACCCACTAACCATGAACATATCACTGGATAAACTCTGAATTGACAAGGATTCTGTCCAATGACAAAGAATCCAGTGATGTGTTCTCGGTTGGTGGGTGATAGAGTTGAACATTTAGGACAGCTTTCTCTCTAAAGCATGTAGGCACAGCACCCAGGCTACTTATAATATCAATGTTAAGTTGATTATTAGTTAACAAGGCAGCATGAGCTGCAGTAAGTACATTAATTATATAGCCATTTATTAGCCATTTCCATTCAACACAATCTATTTTATTTATAAACAACACAGAATATCTGGAACATTAGTAAACATGTATGTTAAGTTAAAATAATAAAATTAAATAAAAATGTAAATAAATGCAGTCCAATTCTGTTATTTCAGTGTTGATGCACAAAGGGCGCGACACACAGGCTCTCTTCTCTCCCTCTCTCTTTGTGCTAGTCATAAAAACAGCGGAGAGCCAGCCAGCTGTTTCAAAAAAAAAAAAAAGTGTTGTGATTTTGAACACACATACCCAATGGAAAACTTGAATCAAAGTATATAAGTGAAAACGTGAAGACGTGATATCAGCCAAATTTAATTATAGTACTAAAATAAAAGTACTAATATCGCATTAAATGTGAACTTTTTTGCTCTTCTCCACTTCGTGAAGTAAGGTTAGTTAGCTAGCTAATTATTATCTGCCGCAGTACCAAGCCTACAGTATTTATTTCACCAATGCTAGACATGCTAACTGTTGTAGCTGTTGCATACCTTCATTTCGAAACAGCATTGCCTTGAATTTGGCCTAGAATGATGGGTGGTGCTCCCGTAGATGCGATACTGTAGGAACAGTATGACAGAAAATATTAGTGGTTTGACTTTTGACTTTTTCAAACTGTGGTATACCTTGAAACTGGTAACCGGCCCATGCCTACATGCAATTAAGCATGATAAAACTTTTAGCAGTTGCAATACAGCTGAGCCTCCCAATCAGGTAACATACTCAGATTAGTCACGGAATATGTAATAATATATGATAATATATAACACCATATTTCAAGATTCTAAGATCTTCTCTTGTAATAATGAGATACAAAGGTACGTCATGATTATGAGATACAGATATACATAATCATGAGACTTTTTTTGGTGAAGACAATGCATTATGTATTTAATTAAATGAATAATTTAATTACACTAACTAATTAATGACTAATGTTGCCTTGATAACACACATAAATGTAAAAATCCATCCAGCAGTAGAACCTGGCTCAGAGTGTTTGCACATTAGCTCATCACTCACCAGATCTTTGCCCTCACGATGGATTCTGATTTGGTGGAATCGTCCATCTGCCAGGCTGCTGAGGATGGGACAGAACATGTCCGGGTTCCTGTGTGTCTGCAGGTGATACCAAATCTGCAGACTTCCTACACATGAAATCATACAAACAGCATGAAAAGCTGCTGGCGGTGCTAAAACAGACCAGAGGAAAGGTCATAGGGTGATAAAAATGTGTACAGTTAGTCCTCTGAAGAACATGACTGGGATCAGAACATTTATACCAATGTGACCAGTACATTGTTATTTAGATTTCTCATACAGTGGAAATTTTGGTCCAAAGGAAATGTCAGAGGGTTAGCAAACTGCTAGGATTCATGAATGTTCTAACAAAATATAATGTAAATTACCTCGTTTTCAAGAAAACTTGCCATGGACCACAGTGATGGTCAAGAAATTCCATCCAACTATTAAAATTCCAAACAACTATTCTAATTCTAACAACTTTGGTCATCCTCTGACTTTTCATCCAGTACCATCATTATGGAGCTAGAACAGTGACATTAAGATTTGGCATTGAAAACAAAACCCAAACTGAAAAAGGAAACATTGACATTGAAATATTTGGACTGCAAAAAAGTTTTACTGAAAAATAAAACACAGACATCAAAAAATTACAGTCATCACAATATTGTCATCTTACTTTATGATAATATCTTTTGTAATATGATGTGTTCAATGACAGTCTACAGATTTTTTCTTCCAATCTGTCTGCTTTCAGTAACAGTTTTTTTTTTTTAACACTGTCAGTACTTTTTCAATGGCATTGGTTTTTGGTTTCAATTCTGTGTCACTGTTTCGGAGTAGAGGGACGAGACTGGGGGAAAGGGCAAGGAGCGCTGGTGGGCAGTGTAAAGTGCTCTCTGCATCTAGGCAGAGACATACACACAAAGATAGGGAGAGAGAAAGCAAGACATGGCACACCTGAAAACCACATTTGAAAGGTATCATTTTTATGTTGCTGGTATGATGTCAAATAACTATCAACAGACCTTTTCCTGATCTATTTAAGCTGCGAGCTGCGCACAATGTGTGTGTATTATTTTTCAGTATAAATTTTTTCAATGCCAATACTTGTTTCAATGCTAATTCAACTTTTTACAATACAAATATTTCAATGCCGATGTTTCCTTTTTCAGTTTGGGTTTTGTTTTCAACACCAAATCTTTAGGTCAAAATTTTAATTTCTCCAGTAGCAGCCTAATTGGTTTATACCTGCAGAACTAATTTTCAGCAGCCTTAGCAGTACTTTGTGTTTAATGTTAGTTAGCAAAGGCTAGCAATCTAACATGTCAAACCAAGATGATGAACAACGTTAACATGATACCTAACGTCTAAAAAAACCTCAGTCTGAGAATCTTCACAAGCAATATTTGCTAATCATCAGCATGTTAACACCTCATTCTGAGTATGTTAGCATAGGTCTGTTAGGCTAGGTGACTGTTTTCAAATTCAGATTCTTCTTATTCAGCGACACATCCACTGAAAAACTCAGCACTGCTGGGCCTACATGGCGGCACAGTGGTGCAGTGGTTAGCACTGTCTTCAACACTTAAGTTGTGGATTTTATTTGAAGATGGCTATTTATATCATTTATTTGTGTTGTATTATCAACATCAATTGATCAGTCAGACTGATCAAAGGTTGACCGTCAGTTACCTTCTTTATAGGTGGGTCCTCCATAGGCTGACTGTGAGCAGTCGCAGGTGTAGCTCCTGCTGTTCTCAATACACCTCCCTCTGTTGTGGCAAAGGTTGTTAGAGCTACTGCAGTAACCTGGACACCCAGAGCTCACCCCTGGCACTATCTTTTGCCTTTCCTCCAGGTCATATATCACACCAGTGACAGTCATTGACAGTCCTGATGCAGCCTAGGAAGCCTCTCTGCTGGGATACTGTTGCCCCTGAGATGAAGACAGTTATGAGGCACTGATCACTGCATGACACAGCCTCTGCAATTATCATATGGTTAAAGTCTTGTGTTAACTGCTGTATCGTAATGTAGTGATTTCAGACTGCTGTAGCTATGACTTTTATTCAAATTTACAAGAAATAAAAAACTACTTATATGACTGTTTATCTGTCTAGATCAGGGATGGGAAGCTTTGATGATGGAGAGGGCCGCAAAAATGTTTATTTTACTAAGTGAAACAACTAATATACATGTTTCTTCTCTGCCCACCATAATAGTTTTAAATGAGCACTAAGTTGACTGACCAGAGGTGGATCAGCGTGAAGTTGTCCTGTCCTAATGAGATACCTGTGGCCTCTCCTGCTGGTGTACAATAGTGTGAATATCAATGTCAATGTTTGTACATCAAGTCTACATGAGCTGGAGTTTCACCTAGGGCTGAACAATTTTGAGAAAATATCGAATTTAATTTTCTGACAGATATTGCAATTTAATTTGTGATATAATTTTGAAAGTCAAGCTTCAGCTCAGGATTCACTATATACATGTAAAACGTGATGGAGCATTACCATTTAACAGATCATTTGAATATGAGCTACTCTATGTACTAATCCAGGGATGAGAATGAAAATATATGAATCCAAAATTTATTTATTCTAACAAAACAAACAATGAAATAATAGAACAATTCTCACAGAACAAAAAGTAGCACTATGTTCTCTTGTCTTCTTTGCAGTAACTTTTCATCGGTCATACTGCTGCTCTGTGGGATTTGTCCTGATAGATAATACAAAATAGAAACTTATTGTTAGCTAGTTCATTCTAACATTTTCTCTCTTTTTCTCCTATTTCTCTCTTGCCTCACCTCAACCAGATAGCAACTTTATAATATTGCAGCTATGGTAATAACTTTCCCTGCGGCGGGCCGCCACTATAAAATGTATAGAGCAAAAACACAACAGATATAAGATTGGCGTCTTGGTCATAGCTCAGTTATCTCTCTGACACGGTCAGTCGGTTTTAACCATAGACTGCAGAGCTGGCAGTGGCATATGCAGTATAGGCAAATGCTAAGGGTGCTGTCCATCCAGGGGGCGCCACAAATGGGGGAAGGAGAAAAAAATGTGTAACTTTCACTATTCTTATAATAAAACTAGTTAGTACGATTATTTCTTAATGTGGAAAAACTGCATGTGAAGTCTATTAAATACTAATAATAATAATAATTTTCCTAAGTCTCCCCCGACCCCACCCACCTTCCGGCTTATTAGACTGTACCTGCTGTCTGCGGAGATGGTCGAGTTTTCTGACATGACCCCAGTGAGCGTCAAAACGACCCAAACTCTCTGGTGCCCAAGGAAGGAAAAAAAGAACAGGGGGAAAAACCTGACAGAGACAGAGGTACAGTAAAGATAATGTAATGAAATAATTTGTTTGATGCATTGCATTAGTTATCTCGCAGTGTAGTGTTAACTTGCTAACTTGCTTTTGAACCATAGAAGCCTTTAGCCTAACATGGATTACTCATGGAAACCAGCAGGGCTGTTTCTAGCTTTGTGGGGGCCCCTAGTTTGCCAATACACTAAAGCTGGCTCACAAACCCAGCTCTAGTGTTTGCTTCATGAGAGTTGGCTACAATAAAATGAACTTGTCACATGTGACTGGACTGTGCTATCCTGCCATGGGACTGACTGACTGACTGAAGTGAGTGACATCAGACCCATTTTGTCAGATTATGGTGGGGGGGGAGTGTTGTTGTTGTTGCTGTTGTTGTGCAGATGTCTGTCTGTCATTGTCCAGTGGAAGTTGTTTCTCAGATATTTGCCACTTACCATTACTTTAGGATTACTTACAATTCATTTATTAAGTTTAGTGTGTATTTTATAGGCCTCTAATTAGAAGTGCGCTACTGCTTTATAAATAACACTAGTTATTTATTAATTGACTAATAAATATTAGGCCCATTGTTGATTATTTTCTGTTGATCTTGGGTTTGGCCCACTTTATTTATGTATTCATTTTATTACTGTTTTGAGGTGTGAGAATTTGTGTTGCTGTGAAAACGTGAGTTGTGTTCTTGCTTTCAAAATGTAAGAAATTTTTTTTTTAAATAGTATCTGTTTTAATTCATTGACATGCTTATTTTATTCTTATATCCTACATTTATTTTTAAGCATATAAGGGATAAAGACAGGTCATTGTAATTCTCCTCAGATGAGGGTGAACATTCAGCTTTGGGGCCCCCTAGTGGCTGGTGGGGCCCTATGCATTTGCAGAGTGTGCATATAACAAGAAACGGCTCTGGAAATCAGGTTACTGTAGAAACCTGGTTACTGAAAATCCATTTGCACAGACAGACGATAGAAATGACAGATTTGATATACTGTGATTAGATGTGGCAGTGTCCATCAGCCTCCAGGAAGCAGAGAGGAAGCTGATGAACCTGCAGTAATGCCTCCTTCACTTTACATTACACCCTCATGTAATGCCACTGCCTGTCATTCAGAGGGAGGTGGGACTTCACAGCCAGAATCACTGGCCCATTTCCCCACGTCAAAAAAGAAAGTCGCCACTGAGAAAGTGTGACTCTGGCACACTGCCAGACCTCCCTCAGCTTCTGCTCCACCTTTCTCCTGCAGCTGTCCTTAGCTTCCCTCATATAGTGTTTCACCTCCTGCTGTGCTGCCTTCATGGCCTCCCTGTCTCTGCTCCTGAAGGCAGCCTTCTTCTTGTTGAGGACAGCCTTGACCTCCCTCGTTACCCATGGCTTGTTATTAGGGTAACAGCGAACCGTCTTGACAGGGGAGATCACATCTGCGCAGAAGTTCAGGTACGCCGTCAGACAGTGTGTTATCCCCTCTATGTCCTCATCATGCGGGTTGATCAGCACATCCCAGACTGTGGTGTTATAACAGTCTCTCAAGGCACTTTCCATCTCAGGGGACCACCTCCTGATGGATCGCGTTGTCACCGGCTGCTTTTGGACCAGGGGGGTGTACAGTGGCTGTGGGTGAACCAGATTGTGATCAGACTTCCCTAGTGGGGGGAGGGGAGTCGCTCTGCATGCATCCCTTACATTAACATACAGAAGATTAATTGTCCTGCTGTTTTTAGTAGGAAAGTCTACAACCTGATTAAAAACAGCCAAGGTAGTGTGCAAAGTTACATGGTTAAAGTCCCCAGAAATGATCATAAGTGCCTCAGGGTGCTGTGTCTGCAGCCTTGCTGTGACGGAGTGGATCTTCTCGCAGGCAGTGGCTGCGTCCGCTCTCGGAGGGATGTAAACGCCGACAGTGATCACGTGAATGAACTCCCTCGGCAGATAATATGGCCGCAGGCTAACAGCTAGCAGCTCGAGGTCACGGCAACACATGACATGTCTTTACGGAGATATGTCCTGGGTTACAACAGCAGTTGTTGACATACATGATGAGTCCCCCACCTTTGCTTTTTCCGCTCGCTTTAGTGTCTCTTAGTGTCACGTTAGCATCCGGCACGAGGTGGTTTAGCCATGTCTCCGTAAAGATGAACAAGCTGCTCTCACGGTAGATCCGCTGGTTGTTCAGTGCGGATAGCTCGTCGATCTTGTTCGGCAGCGAGTTCACATTCCCCATGATTGCGGAGGGAATCGATGGTTTGTAGCGCCTCCGATTCTCCACTAGCTCAACCATTAGCTTGGCCCCGGCCTTGCAGCCCCTGGGTCTCCTCCTCAGCTCCGCTGGGATGGGGGTGTCGTATCCCGGCTCGGCCTTTTGTGCACAGAGCCAGCAGTTCCTCTCGTGAGTAAGTGAGGAAACTGGCTCTTGGTTGCATTTTAAAGTTAAAAATATCCATAGGATATATATAAAGCACGCAATCCCTTCACAAGAAGAGTAAAAGAGTAGATGGAAAGAAGTTAAAAAAGGTTAAAAGAGCTATTAAAAAAAACTGGAGAGCCACTGGAGAGGCAGCCAGGTAGCAGTGCCAGACAAGGTTCCTGAGAAAGGTTCATGTTAGAATGACACGTCAGTACGAGAATGTACAGGTGCATTGAGATCAAAATCCCTGCATATGATTTTTAGCTATGTACTTCCACAAACGTTTGAAGCCCCCCTCGTATATGGCACAAAGACAACATAAACTGATTAGATGGAAATTTGTTGTACATAGTGCAATGGATGTGTAACCAGGTCTGAACAAAACTGCAAAAATAAACCTCAAGGTCTGGGATCACCACAGCTAACTAGTGGTTCGAGAGTAAAGACAATGTATTTATAAAGAATAACTAATCAGTCTTAGGCCGTAGAAATAGAGTGACTTCACACAGAGAGTGATACACAGACACAAATCGAGTACTTTTGTTGTAACCAAAATTATTATTGCATTGTTCAAAACACATACCATTTCAATTTTCCCCTTTAACAAAAAAAAAATAATAAAATAAACTGCTGGCCAGAATAAATGTTTTGCTGCAGCTTTAACCCCTTAGTCTTGTTTAGTTTAGTTGTGCACAACTTTAGCTCAGTCCTAACGTCACTTTTAGAGTGGTCCTTCCAGTCACCAAATGATGGAACGATCTTACTGATGTAGACGGCACGCAATCCAAGTCCTGCTGGAGAATCGAGAATTCCAGTCGGTAGTCCACACAGCCCACGGTCACTCCTGCGCTTTAGAGATCGTCACAGAGCGGCGCGAACACAGCTCCTCCTTCACACCGACACACCTCACACGGTCCGGGCTATTACAACAAATAATTCCTGATGTAAACAGTGCGGCAAAACCTCAACATTTTAATTCTAAACAGAATAAAAAAGTACAGAAACACAATGTATATGAGCTTACCTATTACAACAAATAAGAGTTTCAGACACAAAACGCTGGAATATCCCAGGTCGGGATCCGGTTTCCCTTGTCTCACAGAGAGCTAACCTAACGTCTAACTCCTGCTGCAGTAAGCATGGAAAAAGGACATAAACAGTGCAGTCCTGCTGCCACCTAGAGAACGTTACCACAAGCGTTCGTCAACTGCTGTAAAGTGTCGAAAATAATGTCTCAAGTACATATAAAAAAAATAAACGACGTAGTCTGACCATTGGTGTCTGATTACACAATGAAATAGGAGCTCATTATCTTGATGACTTATTGAATACTCATTTTATCTGCCTATGTATTTATTTGTAAATAAATGAAATATTTAACATATTTAATACTCAGCAGATCCTACTAATTTATTCAAATGAACTTTTTAAAATTGCGCATAACACAAGATACTTTTTATGAATTTCAGGATGGTAAATTTTCTTAGGTACCAATTTTTAGGTGGGTTACAGATGGTTACAGTAGAATGTTGACATATCTCCAGTGTTCCTACAACAATAGGGCTGAAACTCTGACTTTTTCAGTGCAGCCATCAGTGAACTTGGCCTACATATCAGAACTGATCATGGAAGGGAAAATGTCCAGAAGTCTCTACACAATCAGCGACTCGAACACTTCAATCGAGACTTGAACAGAAACTGTCGTGATGTGTTTGCACCCATCTTCTATGAACTAGAGCCAATGGAGGCCTTGAATGTAGACAATGAATCAGATTTATTTTGTGTTCATTATGTGTACAGTCCCAGGATTAATCACACATTAGGATTCAGTGTCAGGATAAACAGCTTTTCTCCCCCTGGTGAGGTTCCTGGCTTTAAGACGTTCCCCAACCTCCTTCTCTACAGGTGTGTTGCATAAATGCACAAAATAATCATTGGAAATCCAATTTACACTCATTGTATGGGACACCACCGTCCAATTTTGGAACGGAAATTGGGGATATAAATTTTGATATCAATATTCTGCATTATTTTCCACACTGTAAATTTTAATTAGTCTGATATCTAAGATCGTGATTTCCCGATCCAGGGATCCAACTCACCATTGCAAAGAAACACACAAAACTACTGGGTGTACATGTGTATTTACCATTTATTGATTACTAAA
>NW_026117481.1:0-20664 GCF_001640805.2 Lates calcarifer
ATAGAGGGAGTAAGAAGAAGCTGGAAAACTATAGACCATTAAGCCTTCTAAATAGTGATTACAAAATTTTAACAAAATATTGGCTAATAGGATTAAGATGGTGGCGGGAAGCATCATTTCAACTACACAGGGGTACAGTATGCCGGGGAGGGACATTACTGATATTATATGTTCAGTCAGGGATGTGGTGGGACAAATGAACAGGGAAAAGGAGGGAGGGATTTTATTGAGTATTGATCTGAATAAAGCTTTTGATAGGGTAGAGCATGACTATTTATGGAGTACAATGGAGAAGTTTGGATTTGGGGATAAACTAATTTCTTGGTTGAAATTGTTGTATGGAAATGCTAAAGGGAGAATAAAAGTAAATGGTACATTGACTGATGTTTTTAATCTAGGGAGGTCCATCAGACAAGGATGTCCCCTGTCTGCAATCCTCTATAGTATCTCTGCGGAGCCACTAGCTATTTTTGTTAAGCAGGATAGGAGGATCTTAGGTATTGACATGCCGTTTGGGAAAAATAGTATGATTTATCAGTTTGCGGATGATACGAGCTTCACTGTTAAAAATTTAAAGAGCATTGAATATGTGATGGAGGACCTGGAGATTTATGGGGAGGCATCGGGTGCTAAAATAAACGTGGGAAAAACTGAAATCATGTTCTTTGGGGAAGCGGGAAATAAACAAGACGGAATCCCATTTAAGATCAGGGATGATTTTATTAGAATTTTAGGGATAAATATAGGATTGAAGGAAGAGAAAGCAAGGGATGAAACTTGGAGGGGGTGCTAAATAAAATCAGGAATACGCTTAATTTCTGGAAATTAAGACAATTGAAATTGAGGGGTAAAGTAATTGTGGTGAATGCATTGTTAATGTCTAAAATAAACTATGTTCTGGGAGTGTTGGATATGCCGGGGTGGGTGTTAAAGGAGCTGAAAAATACAGTGAATAATTTCATTTGGGGAGGGAAGAATATAAGGATATCAATGAAGACACTGATAGGATGTAAGGATAGAGGAGGGTTGAATTTAGTAGATTTAGTTTTGAAGAAAAATGCAATGAGGATTAAAACGGTTCAGAAGTTCTTATATGGTGAGCGGGAGTATGGGTGGAAGATGTATTTTAAGCAATTCTTACATAACAGTGGGGGGTGTGGTGATGATGGAATTTTTATGAGCCTAAAGAAAGGTAGCGATAATAAAATACCGTTGTTTTATCAGGAAGTGTTCAGTGCATGGGCGGAGTTCTTAAAAGAAAGAGTATTTTATGAGTGTACAGAAATCAATCAAGTTTTTAAGCAACCAATTTTCTTAAACCCCAGGATAACGAATAATGCAAGGATGATGGACAATGCTCTATTCATCCTGGCCGGTGTGAGGCAAATAAAGGATATAGCCTATGAGTATGTGCCTGGTTTTTTACCTGAGAGGGCAATTTTTGACTCGATCTTAGAATGTGATGAAGATGCAAGGATGACAACGGTGCAAAATGTGTATGGGAAAATTAAAGCGAGTTTGCCAGTGAATTGGGTGAATTTAATAAGGAAACAATCTGTACAACGGGGTGAGTGTGCCATGCCAGTCCTATTTGTGGATTATGCTGGGGTTAGGAAACTGTTCAAAGAGGTCAAAATGAAACAAATATATATGATGCTATTAGAAGGAGAATTCAAAATACCAGAGGGTGAAAGAGTGTGGAAAATGTATTTGCCAGAATTAAATGTGGTGGAAATGTGGAAGAATGTGTGTGTAAAGTTTAAAACTGCAGAATGTGCTGATCTAGATTTTAAAATGAGGCATAATAGAGTTTTTACTAATGTAGTGATTCACCAGTTCAATAAGAATGTCAGAAGAGAGTGTGATTTGTGTGTGCGTGAACCAGAAACCCTATTTCATTTATTTTGGGAATGTGTAGAGGTGGAGGGTTTTCACAAGAAAGTCAAGGAGTGGGTGAGGGTGAATTGGAGGGAGGGAATTTTAGAGGGGAGGGAGTGGAGGAAGATCTTTTTGTTGGGGATAAATGAAAAGGTAAAGAGTGGGAAAGTAAATTTATTGAATGTGATGTTAAGTATAGCAAGGTATGCGATATGGTGTAGAAGAAATTTCATGCATTTTGAAGGGAAGAGGATGGGGGTGTGGGAGGTGTTTGTAGCTCAGGTGAGAAAATATGTTTACATGATGTTTCTTTATTTGGAGAGAGAGGTTTTTGTGGACTGGTTTGTTGATGAAAGTGATGTGGTAAATCTGGATGAGGGTGGGAATGTGAGATTAAAGTTTTAGTTTTAATTATTATTGATGTAAAGTGGTTGAGGGGGATTTTTTTGTGCTAATCTGTTATTTGCTTTAAAGGTCCCTTGGGCTGAATATGTACAGAACATGTATAAAGTGCTTGTATGATTGTTCTTTGTAAATGATTGTATACTTTTGATAAATAAAAAAAAAAAAAAAAAAAAAGCGCGCCCGATCTCGTCTGATCTCGGAAGCTAAGCAGGGTGGGGCCTGGTTAGTACTTGGATGGGAGACCGCCTGGGAATACCAGGTGCCGTAAGCTTTTTGTCCCCATCTTTTCCTGCCTATCTTACAGCAGCAGAATGCCGCTTCCTCTGTAGTTGAGACAGGGCACGCCAAAACTACTTTTATTTTGCAGCCTGTATTTCACGCTCTGTTTTGCACTTCTGTTTTATGTCACGTCGCTTTCGGCAGTCGGGTATTAGGCGCTGGAAAGTCACCTCTGTAAAGTCTGCACTGCTGCCGAATGAATGAGCGCAGTCTGGGTTTTGGGCACAATGACCCAATACGTCGTCCACAAGGACGTGTGGCTCACCGATGTACGTTTTGAGCAATTTCGGACAAAAATGGACTTGGAACAGAGCCAAATGTTTGATCAGGCCATACGGAAAATTCTTGTTGGGTGGAGTAGTTATTTCTTAGTTTTGCTGTTGACTGTTAGAGAAAATCCCCATTATTGTTGATTGCTATGTGAAATAACAGATCTGCCAGTGTTATTTTGGCACGTATAAAGGGTCTGTCTTCAGCAGCCGCTGTGGCTTACGGCCACACCACCCTGAGCGCGCCCGATCTCGTCTGATCTCGGAAGCTAAGCAGGGTCGGGCCTGGTTAGTACTTGGATGGGAGACCGCCTGGGAATACCAGGTGCCGTAAGCTTTTTGTCCCCATCTTTTCCTGCCTATCTTACAGCAGCAGAATGCCGCTTCCTCTGTAGTTGAGACAGGGCACGCCCAAACTACTTTTATTTTGCAGCCTGTATTTCACGCTCTGTTTTGCACTTCTGTTTTATGTCACGTCGCTTTCGGCAATCGGGTATTAGGCGCTGGAAAGTCACCTCTGTAAAGTCTGCACTGCTGCCGAATGAATGAGCGCAGTCTGGGTTTTGGGCACAATGACCCAATACGTCGTCCACAAGGACGTGTGGCTCACCGATGTACGTTTTGAGCAATTTCGGACGAAAATGGACTTGGAACAGAGCCAAATGTTTGATCAGGCCATACGGAAAATTCTTGTTGGGTGGAGTAGTTATTTCTTAGTTTTGCTGTTGACTGTTAGAGAAAATCCCCATTATTGTTGATTGCTATGTGAAATAACAGATCTGCCAGTGTTATTTTGGCACGTATAAAGGGTCTGTCTTCAGCAGCCGCTGTGGCTTACGGCCACACCACCCTGAGCGCGCCTACAGGTGAAGCAGTGCAGTGTGGGAGCTTGTGAAAATAGCTTGTGAGGTTTTTTGGTTTTTTTGGTTTAATAGAACTATATCTGGCTTTTTGCTTTTTTTTCTTTTTTTACTGAGAGTGTCATCCCCAGACAGCGGCTGCTGTTTGGGGAATTTCCCCTTTAAGTTTCGTTTTTACGGCATGACGATGGAGAAGAGACCGGAGAGAGAGACGAGACATGTGGACGGTGGAGACAAAGGAGGAAGAATCTATGAGAGACAGCTGACTTTATTAGCAGAGATCGATGGGGAGGACAATATAACAATGATGGAGCTGCTGAGAAAAGTAAAAGAAGAGTGTGGTGAAGTAATCGGCTGTAGATTCAAGTCACTGAAGTCTTATGAATTAACAATGAAGGACGCACGAGGAAAAGAAAAGCTGATGGATGGACTTAAGATTAAAGACAGCCGGATAATGGGAAAGGAGCTAGGAAACGACGAGTTGGTCGTTTCTTTTATTAATTTGCCGACGTATATTGAAGACGAGGAGATTTTGGAGAAACTGAAAGAGTGGGGAGTGAAGGCGATCTCCCCGATTAAGCGGCGGATGTGGCCGGGAACATCAATTGCCGATGGGACAAGATTTATGAAAGTGAAATTCACTGAGACTGTTAAATCACTGCCGTACTCAACAAAGTTTGAGACAGTTGGGGGTTCTGAACATTTCAGGGTCATTCATGATCGGCAAATAAAAGTGTGCTGACTCTGCATCCGACCGGGGCATGTAGTGAGAGACTGCCCGACGTTTAAATGTTTCAAATGTGGGAACCAAGGACACTATGCCCGAGAATGTGTGGTGACGGAGAGATGCCAGGATTGCAGAGAGAAAGTGACTCTGTGTATATGTGGGGCATCGGCTGCTTTCAGAGGAGAGATTCCCTACTCTGACATCTCGTCTAGCAGAGGGGACCTGGTGGAGGAGGTGGAAGATCCGACGGGGGAGAGGGAGGAGGAGTTGGCGGAGGCGGCGGATGAGCTGACGGAAGAGAGGGAGGAGGTGGAGATCGGTGGCGGGCGAATCTGGTCGCTGGAAGCGGAGGAGTTGGACAGCAGTCTCGAAGATGCTGGCTCGAGGATAACTGCGGTCAGCGAGGACGCAGGAGATGAGAGAGATCGATTAGGTGAGAAAACTGGAGGAGGAGGGGCGTGTGTTGTAGACGAGAGAGACGGCCATGTGCGCTCTTCTCAGCTGAGCGCAGGCAGTACGGAGACGGACGTGAATCTGAGAAGTAGCGGAGAAGAGATGGATATCAGTGAGGACATGATAAGGCAATTGAAAAGGAAGAAGAAAGGGAAAGAGAAGATGAACGTGAAAAAATGAAAGGTATGAATGAAGCTCTGCAGTTATTTCTTTTTTTGTTGTTTCTTTGCATTATGAGCGCTCCAATTAAAATCTCTTCATTTAACTGTAACGGACTTAGAGACATTCGGAAAGCAGAGCAGGTTTTTGCTGGGCTAGACTCAGACATTTTATGTTTACAAGAAA
Organism: Lates calcarifer; assembly: GCF_001640805.2. Classification (NCBI taxonomy): domain Eukaryota; kingdom Metazoa; phylum Chordata; class Actinopteri; family Centropomidae; genus Lates; species Lates calcarifer. The sequence continues at coordinate 5,217 of NW_026117481.1, forward strand.
CTCATTGGAGCGATGAGCTTATGGACAGAATGAAGGTGATGTGGAGGGGGGATCTCTTTGTGAATCATGGGGGGCAGAGGGAATGTGGAGTGGCAATTTTGACCAAAGAAGGAATTGTGGACAATGTTAAACAAATATTTAAGGATACTAAGGGCAGATTATTAGTTATTGAATTTGAACTGCAAAGTCTTCTGTTTCGTTTGGTAAATGTCTATGCACCTAATATTGAAACAGAGAGAAAAACGTTTTTTGGGAAAATGAAGGGTTTAGTTAAAGGGAACTGTATTTTAGTTGGTGATTTTAATGTATGGTGTACGAGGCTTGATGCATGTAATGTTGCAATATTCAAGAACGATGCATCGAGAACAGTACTTAATAACATCCTGCTGACTGATGATTTGGTTGACGTATGGAGAGAGGATAATCCATATAAAAGAAAATTTTCCAGAAGGCAAATGGTGTTGGGCAGCTTGAAACAAAGTAGGATTGATTTATGTTTAGTTAAAAGAAATGTTGTAAGTTTGGTAGGAAGGATAAGTTATAAGTTTATAGGTTTAAGTGATCATGCCGCCGTGTCCTTTCTCTTGGGTGAAAAAAGGGGTGGGAAGGGAGGTGGATTATGGTGTTTAAATGCTTCTCTGTTGGAGGAGCCGAAATATAAAAAATGTATTACCGATTGTATAAAGTTTGAAAAAGGAAGTCCGCTGTACGAGGGGAACATCTGTGACTGGTGGGAAATGGTTAAAACTAAATTAAAGAAAATAAGTATCAGATATGCTAAGAGGAGGAGTTTTAGGAAGAAACAAAAGGAGAAAGAGATGACTGATAACTTAGAGAGAGAGGAAGAGAGATTAGAGAGAGATCCAAATTTAGATAGGTCTAAACTGTTGCAACTGCAAAGCGAATTGGAAAATTTGGAAAAAGAAAAATGCATGGGAGCAATTATAAGGAGCAAGGCTAAGTATGTGGTGGAGGGGGAGAAATCTACAAAGTTTTTTCTAAACCTGGAGAAAAAGAAACAAAGGGGAAATTTTATTGCTGAATTGGAAAATGAAAAAGGTGAGAAAATAAGTGACCTGGTGGGTATTCTTGAGGAGGTTCAAAAGTTTTATATGAAGTTATTTGATAAAGAAAGTATTAATGAAGAATGTGTAGATAGATTGTTGAGTGCTGTAGATGTTCAACTGTCTGATGATGATAAACAGATCTGTGATGCTGACATTACAGTAGAAGAAATAAAAGTGGCGATTGATCAAGCAAAAAAATACAAAAGCCCAGGATCAGACGGGTTAACAAATGAATTCTATAAAACCTTTGCGGATAGTTTGGTGCCAATATTGGCGAAACTATATGGGCATATGGAGGAAAGGAAGGTGGTGCCAGAGTCCATAACGAAAGGCATAATCACAATTTTATATAAGAACAAGGGAAATGCACACAAACTGGAGAACTACAGACCACTAAGTTTATTAAATGGTGATTATAAAATATTGGCTAAAGTCTTTGCCAACAGAATTAAGAGGGTGGTAGGAAGTATTATCTCAAATACACAAGGATACAGCATACCGGAGAGAGACATAACAGATACTATTTGTTCTGTTAGGGATGTGGTGGGGCATATGAATAAAGAAGATGAGGGGGGAGTTCTTTTAAGTGTGGATTTAAATAAAGCCTTTGACAGAGTGGAACATGACTACTTATGGCAAACAATGTATAAATTTGGGTTCGGTGAAAGACTGGTGTCATGGTTAAAACTGCTCTATGATAATGCAAAAAGTTGCGTCAAAGTGAATGGGGTGCTTACAGAAGTATTTGCTTTGAGGAGATCTATAAGACAGGGGTGCCCTCTGTCTGCTATACTGTATAGTATTTCCGCGGAGCCGTTTGCGGCCTTTGTTAAGAAAGATACAAGAATAAGCAGTGTCGATATTCCTTTTGGTAAAAAAAGTTTAATATATCAGTATGCGGATGATACAAGTATTACTGTAAAAGATTTGGAGAGTGTGAATTATGTGTTGGAAGATTTAAGACTGTATGAGAAGGCATCGGGAGCTAAGATTAATGTAGAAAAGTCGGAAATAATGTTCTTTGGTAAAGTAAATAAAGAGAAGGTTGGGGTGCCGTTTAAAGTTAGGGATGATTTTATAAAGATTTTAGGAATAAATATAGGAACTAAGGAAAAGGAAGCCAGGGATGAGACCTGGACAGGTGTTTTGAATAAGATCAAAAATACATTAAATTACTGGAAGCTAAGACAGCTAAAATTGAAGGGCAAGGTGATAGTGGTAAATACTTTGTTATTGTCAAAAATAAATTATGTTTTAGGTGTTTTAGATTTGCCGGATTGGGTTTTTAAAGATTTGAATAACATGATAAGCAACTTTATATGGGGAGGGAAAAATGTAAGAATTGCTATGAAAACACTGATTGGTAAGGTGAAGAGCGGTGGGCTAAATCTGCTAGATATAAAAGCAAAAAAAAGTGCAATAAGAATCAAAATGGTACAGAAATTCTTGTATGGGGAAATAGAGTATGGTTGGAAAGTGTTTTTTAAGCAGTTTTTATTTGATAGTGGAGGATGCGGGCAGGCGGGGATCTTTATGTGTTTAACAAAGGGATGTGTGGATAAATTGCCATTGTTTTATAAGGAGGTGTTTGGAGATTGGGCGGGGTTCTTACAGAAAAAAGTGGTGTATGATTGTAAGGATATGAATCAAGTTATTCAGCAGCCTATATTTCTCAATCCCAAAGTAATCGACAAGGGGACCATGTTGCAAAATGAAAAGTTTGTTCTGGCTGGGATAAGACAGTTTAAAGACATTGCATATGAGTATGTACCGGGCTTATTACCAGCGAGAGCCATATATGATTGTGTAATGGAGTGGGATGAGGATGTTAAAAGGGCTGCTGTGGACAATATGTATGATAAAATCAAAAGAAGCATGCCTGTTAACTGGATGAAAATCATTGACAAGCAAACAGTTAGGCTAGAAAGGTGCAACATGCCTGAGTTCTTTGTCAATTGTGGCGGGATGAGGAAGAATTTTAATGGTATAAAGCTGAAGGTGATTTATGAGGCAATGTTGGAGAAGGAATTTAAAACACCTGCGGCGGAGGAAATGTGGAGGATATATATGTCGGACATGGATGTTAAAAAAATATGGGTAAATTTAAATGTGAGATATAATAGTCCAGAATGTGAAGATCTGGATTTTAAAATCAGACACAATAGAATATATACTAATGTGGTCCTGCATCAAGTGAATAAGGAGGTAAAAAGGGAGTGTGATGTTTGTGGTTTGGAACCTGAAAATTTGTTGCACTTGTTTTTAAAATGTATAGAGGTGAGAGAATTTCACAAAAAATTAGAGGTATGGGTGAGAAAGAATTGGAAGATGGGGATTTTGGATGGGAGGGATTGGAGGTGCATCTTTTTGTTTGGGCTGGAAAAAAAGAAGAGTGGTTTTAAAACAAATCTAGTTAACATAATGTTAAGTTTAGCGAGATATGCAATTTGGTGTCGAAGGAATTATGCACATTTTGAAAAAAAGAAACTGGATGCATGGAAGTTGTTTGTAGTACATGTTAGGAGATATGTGCTTATGATGGCTAATTATTTGGATGAGGATATATTTAAAGAGTGGTTTATAGATGAAAGTATGGTGATTGGGAAGGATGATACTGGAAAGTTGGTGATGTCTTTTTAGGATTCTTTTTGGTTGTATATGTTGCTTTTTATTGTTTTTTATGTTCTGACTTTGTGCTTTTTGTCTTTGTTATTATTTGTGGATTTAGTTGTTGTATATACACCTGCGTATATGTCTTGTGTACTTATTTTTTGGGGTTTTTGGGAAGTGTATGTTGATTTGAGCAAAGTGTGTGTATATGTGTATATGTGATAAACTTTTGATAAAAAAAAAAAAAAAAAAAAAAAGCGCGCCCGATCTCGTCTGATCTCGGAAGCTAAGCAGGGTCGGGCCTGGTTAGTACTTGGATGGGAGACCGCCTGGGAATACCAGGTGCCGTAAGCTTTTTGTCCCCATCTTTTCCTGCCTATCTTACAGCAGCAGAATGCCGCTTCCTCTGTAGTTGAGACAGGGCACGCCCAAACTACTTTTATTTTGCAGCCTGTATTTCACGCTCTGTTTTGCACTTCTGTTTTATGTCACGTCGCTTTCGGCAATCGGGTATTAGGCGCTGGAAAGTCACCTCTGTAAAGTCTGCACTGCTGCCGAATGAATGAGCGCAGTCTGGGTTTTGGGCACAATGACCCAATACGTCGTCCACAAGGACGTGTGGCTCACCGATGTACGTTTTGAGCAATTTCGGACGAAAATGGACTTGGAACAGAGCCAAATGTTTGATCAGGCCATACGGAAAATTCTTGTTGGGTGGAGTAGTTATTTCTTAGTTTTGCTGTTGACTGTTAGAGAAAATCCCCATTATTGTTGATTGCTATGTGAAATAACAGATCTGCCAGTGTTATTTTGGCACGTATAAAGGGTCTGTCTTCAGCAGCCGCTGTGGCTTACGGCCACACCACCCTGAGCGCGCCCGATCTCGTCTGATCTCGGAAGCTAAGCAGGGTGGGGCCTGGTTAGTACTTGGATGGGAGACCGCCTGGGAATACCAGGTGCCGTAAGCTTTTTGTCCCCATCTTTTCCTGCCTATCTTACAGCAGCAGAATGCCGCTTCCTCTGTAGTTGAGACAGGGCACGCCCAAACTACTTTTATTTTGCAGCCTGTATTTCACGCTCTGTTTTGCACTTCTGTTTTATGTCACGTCGCTTTCGGCAATCGGGTATTAGGCGCTGGAAAGTCACCTCTGTAAAGTCTGCACTGCTGCCGAATGAATGAGCGCAGTCTGGGTTTTGGGCACAATGACCCAATACGTCGTCCACAAGGACGTGTGGCTCACCGATGTACGTTTTGAGCAATTTCGGACGAAAATGGACTTGGAACAGAGCCAAATGTTTGATCAGGCCATACGGAAAATTCTTGTTGGGTGGAGTAGTTATTTCTTAGTTTTGCTGTTGACTGTTAGAGAAAATCCCCATTATTGTTGATTGCTATGTGAAATAACAGATCTGCCAGTGTTATTTTGGCACGTATAAAGGGTCTGTCTTCAGCAGCCGCAGTGGCTTACGGCCACACCACCCTGAGCGCGCCTGCTCTCGTCTGATCTCGGAAGCTAAGCAGGGTCGGGCCTGGTTAGTACTTGGATGGGAGACCGCCTGGGAATACCAGGTGCCGTAAGCTTTTTGTCCCCATCTTTTCCTGCCTATCTTACAGCAGCAGAATGCCGCTTCCTCTGTAGTTGAGACAGGGCACGCCCAAACTACTTTTATTTTGCAGCCTGTATTTCACGCTCTGTTTTGCACTTCTGTTTTATGTCACGTCGCTTTCGGCAATCGGGTATTAGGCGCTGGAAAGTCACCTCTGTAAAGTCTGCACTGCTGCCGAATGAATGAGCGCAGTCTGGGTTTTGGGCACAATGACCCAATACGTCGTCCACAAGGACGTGTGGCTCACCGATGTACGTTTTGAGCAATTTCGGACGAAAATGGACTTGGAACAGAGCCAAATGTTTGATCAGGCCATACGGAAAATTCTTGTTGGGTGGAGTAGTTATTTCTTAGTTTTGCTGTTGACTGTTAGAGAAAATCCCCATTATTGTTGATTGCTATGTGAAATAACAGATCTGCCAGTGTTATTTTGGCACGTATAAAGGGTCTGTCTTCAGCAGCCGCTGTGGCTTACGGCCACACCACCCTGAGCGCGCCTACAGGTGAAGCAGTGCAGTGTGGGAGCTTGTGAAAATAGCTTGTGAGGTTTTTTGGTTTTTTTGGTTTAATAGAACTATATCTGGCTTTTTGCTTTTTTTTCTTTTTTTACTGAGAGTGTCATCCCCAGACAGCGGCTGCTGTTTGGGGAATTTCCCCTTTAAGTTTCGTTTTTACGGCATGACGATGGAGAAGAGACCGGAGAGAGAGACGAGACATGTGGACGGTGGAGACAAAGGAGGAAGAATCTATGAGAGACAGCTGACTTTATTAGCAGAGATCGATGGGGAGGACAATATAACAATGATGGAGCTGCTGAGAAAAGTAAAAGAAGAGTGTGGTGAAGTAATCGGCTGTAGATTCAAGTCACTGAAGTCTTATGAATTAACAATGAAGGACGCACGAGGAAAAGAAAAGCTGATGGATGGACTTAAGATTAAAGACAGCCGGATAATGGGAAAGGAGCTAGGAAACGACGAGTTGGTCGTTTCTTTTATTAATTTGCCGACGTATATTGAAGACGAGGAGATTTTGGAGAAACTGAAAGAGTGGGGAGTGAAGGCGATCTCCCCGATTAAGCGGCGGATGTGGCCGGGAACATCAATTGCCGATGGGACAAGATTTATGAAAGTGAAATTCACTGAGACTGTTAAATCACTGCCGTACTCAACAAAGTTTGAGACAGTTGGGGGTTCTGAGCATTTCAGGGTCATTCATGATCGGCAAATAAAAGTGTGCCGACTCTGCATCCGACCGGGGCATGTAGTGAGAGACTGCCCGACGTTTAAATGTTTCAAATGTGGGAACCAAGGACACTATGCCCGAGAATGTGTGGTGACGGAGAGATGCCAGGATTGCAGAGAGAAAGTGACTCTGTGTATATGTGGGGCATCGGCTGCTTTCAGAGGAGAGATTCCCTACTCTGACATCTCGTCTAGCAGAGGGGACCTGGTGGAGGAGGTGGAAGATCCGACGGGGGAGAGGGAGGAGGAGTTGGCGGAGGCGGCGGATGAGCTGACGGAAGAGAGGGAGGAGGTGGAGATCGGTGGCGGGCGAATCTGGTCGCTGGAAGCGGAGGAGTTGGACAGCAGTCTCGAAGATGCTGGCTCGAGGATAACTGCGGTCAGCGAGGACGCAGGAGATGAGAGAGATCGATTAGGTGAGAAAACTGGAGGAGGAGGGGCGTGTGTTGTAGACGAGAGAGACGGCCATGTGCGCTCTTCTCAGCTGAGCGCAGGCAGTACGGAGACGGACGTGAATCTGAGAAGTAGCGGAGAAGAGATGGATATCAGTGAGGACATGATAAGGCAATTGAAAAGGAAGAAGAAAGGGAAAGAGAAGATGAACGTGAAAAAATGAAAGGTATGAATGAAGCTCTGCAGTTATTTCTTTTTTTGTTGTTTCTTTGCATTATGAGCGCTCCAATTAAAATCTCTTCATTTAACTGTAACGGACTTAGAGACATTCGGAAAGCAGAGCAGGTTTTTGCTGGGCTAGACTCAGACATTTTATGTTTACAAGAAACTCATTGGAGCGATGAGCTTATGGACAGAATGAAGGTGATGTGGAGGGGGGATCTCTTTGTGAATCATGGGGGGCAGAGGGAATGTGGAGTGGCAATTTTGACCAAAGAAGGAATTGTGGACAATGTTAAACAAATATTTAAGGATACTAAGGGCAGATTATTAGTTATTGAATTTGAACTGCAAAGTCTTCTGTTTCGTTTGGTAAATGTCTATGCACCTAATATTGAAACAGAGAGAAAAACGTTTTTTGGGAAAATGAAGGGTTTAGTTAAAGGGAACTGTATTTTAGTTGGTGATTTTAATGTATGGTGTACGAGGCTTGATGCATGTAATGTTGCAATATTCAAGAACGATGCATCGAGAACAGTACTTAATAACATCCTGCTGACTGATGATTTGGTTGACGTATGGAGAGAGGATAATCCATATAAAAGAAAATTTTCCAGAAGGCAAATGGTGTTGGGCAGCTTGAAACAAAGTAGGATTGATTTATGTTTAGTTAAAAGAAATGTTGTAAGTTTGGTAGGAAGGATAAGTTATAAGTTTATAGGTTTAAGTGATCATGCCGCCGTGTCCTTTCTCTTGGGTGAAAAAAGGGGTGGGAAGGGAGGTGGATTATGGTGTTTAAATGCTTCTCTGTTGGAGGAGCCGAAATATAAAAAATGTATTACCGATTGTATAAAGTTTGAAAAAGGAAGTCCGCTGTACGAGGGGAACATCTGTGACTGGTGGGAAATGGTTAAAACTAAATTAAAGAAAATAAGTATCAGATATGCTAAGAGGAGGAGTTTTAGGAAGAAACAAAAGGAGAAAGAGATGACTGATAACTTAGAGAGAGAGGAAGAGAGATTAGAGAGAGATCCAAATTTAGATAGGTCTAAACTGTTGCAACTGCAAAGCGAATTGGAAAATTTGGAAAAAGAAAAATGCATGGGAGCAATTATAAGGAGCAAGGCTAAGTATGTGGTGGAGGGGGAGAAATCTACAAAGTTTTTTCTAAACCTGGAGAAAAAGAAACAAAGGGGAAATTTTATTGCTGAATTGGAAAATGAAAAAGGTGAGAAAATAAGTGACCTGGTGGGTATTCTTGAGGAGGTTCAAAAGTTTTATATGAAGTTATTTGATAAAGAAAGTATTAATGAAGAATGTGTAGATAGATTGTTGAGTGCTGTAGATGTTCAACTGTCTGATGATGATAAACAGATCTGTGACGCTGACATTACAGTAGAAGAAATAAAAGTGGCGATTGATCAAGCAAAAAAATACAAAAGCCCAGGATCAGACGGGTTAACAAATGAATTCTATAAAACCTTTGCGGATAGTTTGGTGCCAATATTGGCGAAACTATATGGGCATATGGAGGAAAGGAAGGTGGTGCCAGAGTCCATAACGAAAGGCATAATCACAATTTTATATAAGAACAAGGGAAATGCACACAAACTGGAGAACTACAGACCACTAAGTTTATTAAATGGTGATTATAAAATATTGGCTAAAGTCTTTGCCAACAGAATTAAGAGGGTGGTAGGAAGTATTATCTCAAATACACAAGGATACAGCATACCGGAGAGAGACATAACAGATACTATTTGTTCTGTTAGGGATGTGGTGGGGCATATGAATAAAGAAGATGAGGGGGGAGTTCTTTTAAGTGTGGATTTAAATAAAGCCTTTGACAGAGTGGAACATGACTACTTATGGCAAACAATGTATAAATTTGGGTTCGGTGAAAGACTGGTGTCATGGTTAAAACTGCTCTATGATAATGCAAAAAGTTGCGTCAAAGTGAATGGGGTGCTTACAGAAGTATTTGCTTTGAGGAGATCTATAAGACAGGGGTGCCCTCTGTCTGCTATACTGTATAGTATTTCCGCGGAGCCGTTTGCGGCCTTTGTTAAGAAAGATACAAGAATAAGCAGTGTCGATATTCCTTTTGGTAAAAAAAGTTTAATATATCAGTATGCGGATGATACAAGTATTACTGTAAAAGATTTGGAGAGTGTGAATTATGTGTTGGAAGATTTAAGACTGTATGAGAAGGCATCGGGAGCTAAGATTAATGTAGAAAAGTCGGAAATAATGTTCTTTGGTAAAGTAAATAAAGAGAAGGTTGGGGTGCCGTTTAAAGTTAGGGATGATTTTATAAAGATTTTAGGAATAAATATAGGAACTAAGGAAAAGGAAGCCAGGGATGAGACCTGGACAGGTGTTTTGAATAAGATCAAAAATACATTAAATTACTGGAAGCTAAGACAGCTAAAATTGAAGGGCAAGGTGATAGTGGTAAATACTTTGTTATTGTCAAAAATAAATTATGTTTTAGGTGTTTTAGATTTGCCGGATTGGGTTTTTAAAGATTTGAATAACATGATAAGCAACTTTATATGGGGAGGGAAAAATGTAAGAATTGCTATGAAAACACTGATTGGTAAGGTGAAGAGCGGTGGGCTAAATCTGCTAGATATAAAAGCAAAAAAAAGTGCAATAAGAATCAAAATGGTACAGAAATTCTTGTATGGGGAAATAGAGTATGGTTGGAAAGTGTTTTTTAAGCAGTTTTTATTTGATAGTGGAGGATGCGGGCAGGCGGGGATCTTTATGTGTTTAACAAAGGGATGTGTGGATAAATTGCCATTGTTTTATAAGGAGGTGTTTGGAGATTGGGCGGGGTTCTTACAGAAAAAAGTGGTGTATGATTGTAAGGATATGAATCAAGTTATTCAGCAGCCTATATTTCTCAATCCCAAAGTAATCGACAAGGGGACCATGTTGCAAAATGAAAAGTTTGTTCTGGCTGGGATAAGACAGTTTAAAGACATTGCATATGAGTATGTACCGGGCTTATTACCAGCGAGAGCCATATATGATTGTGTAATGGAGTGGGATGAGGATGTTAAAAGGGCTGCTGTGGACAATATGTATGATAAAATCAAAAGAAGCATGCCTGTTAACTGGATGAAAATCATTGACAAGCAAACAGTTAGGCTAGAAAGGTGCAACATGCCTGAGTTCTTTGTCAATTGTGGCGGGATGAGGAAGAATTTTAATGGTATAAAGCTGAAGGTGATTTATGAGGCAATGTTGGAGAAGGAATTTAAAACACCTGCGGCGGAGGAAATGTGGAGGATATATATGTCGGACATGGATGTTAAAAAAATATGGGTAAATTTAAATGTGAGATATAATAGTCCAGAATGTGAAGATCTGGATTTTAAAATCAGACACAATAGAATATATACTAATGTGGTCCTGCATCAAGTGAATAAGGAGGTAAAAAGGGAGTGTGATGTTTGTGGTTTGGAACCTGAAAATTTGTTGCACTTGTTTTTAAAATGTATAGAGGTGAGAGAATTTCACAAAAAATTAGAGGTATGGGTGAGAAAGAATTGGAAGATGGGATTTTGGATGGGAGGGATTGGAGGTGCATCTTTTTGTTTGGGCTGGAAAAAAAGAAGAGTGGTTTTAAAACAAATCTAGTTAACATAATGTTAAGTTTAGTGAGATATGCAATTTGGTGTCGAAGGAATTATGCACATTTTGAAAAAAAGAAACTGGATGCATGGAAGTTGTTTGTAGTACATGTTAGGAGATATGTGCTTATGATGGCTAATTATTTGGATGAGGATATATTTAAAGAGTGGTTTATAGATGAAAGTATGGTGATTGGGAAGGATGATACTGGAAAGTTGGTGATGTCTTTTTAGGATTCTTTTTGGTTGTATATGTTGCTTTTTATTGTTTTTTATGTTCTGACTTTGTGCTTTTTGTCTTTGTTATTATTTGTGGATTTAGTTGTTGTATATACACCTGCGTATATGTCTTGTGTACTTATTTTTTGGGGTTTTTGGGAAGTGTATGTTGATTTGAGCAAAGTGTGTGTATATGTGTATATGTGATAAACTTTTGATAAAAAAAAAAAAAAAAAAAAAAAAAGCGCGCCCGATCTCGTCTGATCTCGGAAGCTAAGCAGGGTCGGGCCTGGTTAGTACTTGGATGGGAGACCGCCTGGGAATACCAGGTGCCGTAAGCTTTTTGTCCCCATCTTTTCCTGCCTATCTTACAGCAGCAGAATGCCGCTTCCTCTGTAGTTGAGACAGGGCACGCCCAAACTACTTTTATTTTGCAGCCTGTATTTCACGCTCTGTTTTGCACTTCTGTTTTATGTCACGTCGCTTTCGGCAATCGGGTATTAGGCGCTGGAAAGTCACCTCTGTAAAGTCTGCACTGCTGCCGAATGAATGAGCGCAGTCTGGGTTTTGGGCACAATGACCCAATACGTCGTCCACAAGGACGTGTGGCTCACCGATGTACGTTTTGAGCAATTTCGGACGAAAATGGACTTGGAACAGAGCCAAATGTTTGATCAGGCCATACGGAAAATTCTTGTTGGGTGGAGTAGTTATTTCTTAGTTTTGCTGTTGACTGTTAGAGAAAATCCCCATTATTGTTGATTGCTATGTGAAATAACAGATCTGCCAGTGTTATTTTGGCACGTATAAAGGGTCTGTCTTCAGCAGCCGCTGTGGCTTACGGCCACACCACCCTGAGCGCGCCCGATCTCGTCTGATCTCGGAAGCTAAGCAGGGTCGGGCCTGGTTAGTACTTGGATGGGAGACCGCCTGGGAATACCAGGTGCCGTAAGCTTTTTGTCCCCATCTTTTCCTGCCTATCTTACAGCAGCAGAATGCCGCTTCCTCTGTAGTTGAGACAGGGCACGCCCAAACTACTTTTATTTTGCAGCCTGTATTTCACGCTCTGTTTTGCACTTCTGTTTTATGTCACGTCGCTTTCGGCAATCGGGTATTAGGCGCTGGAAAGTCACCTCTGTAAAGTCTGCACTGCTGCCGAATGAATGAGCGCAGTCTGGGTTTTGGGCACAATGACCCAATACGTCGTCCACAAGGACGTGTGGCTCACCGATGTACGTTTTGAGCAATTTCGGACGAAAATGGACTTGGAACAGAGCCAAATGTTTGATCAGGCCATACGGAAAATTCTTGTTGGGTGGAGTAGTTATTTCTTAGTTTTGCTGTTGACTGTTAGAGAAAATCCCCATTATTGTTGATTGCTATGTGAAATAACAGATCTGCCAGTGTTATTTTGGCACGTATAAAGGGTCTGTCTTCAGCAGCCGCTGTGGCTTACGGCCACACCACCCTGAGCAGCAGAGGGAGCAGGTTGTGTGTGAGACAAGCTGAGAGAAGTGTAAACTTTGACTTTCCTTTTTGCTTTCAAATTTCCCGAGAGAGATAGGTGGAGAAAGTATTTTGTTTTTTTTTCTAAGAGGTGAGCATATTCCCCAGACAGCGGCCGCTGTTTGGGGAAAAATCAAAGAAAAATATACGGACGGAAATCATGGCTAAGGAAAACGGAACGGCAAATGGAGGACGGCATGCGGTTGAAGGAGACAAAGAAAAAATAACTTATGAGAGGAGATTGACGGTGACGGCGGAGATAGACGGAGAAGATGAGGTGACGATGATGGAGCTGTTAAAGGCGGTGAAAGAGCAGTGCGGTGATGTGATCGGCTGCAGATTTAAGACAATGAAACTTTATGAACTAACAATGAGAAATGAAAGTGGAAAAAACAAATTGATGGACGGCTTCAAAATCAAGAACAGTCTGGTAATTGGGAAGGAAATAGGAAATGATGTGATGGTGGTTTCATTCATCAATTTACCTACATATGTGGAGGATGAAGCCATATTGGGAAAATTAAATGCCTTATTTGCCTTATTCAGCCAAATTTGAGACAGCGGGAGGAACAGAACACTTCCGTGTTATTCACGACAGGCAAGTAAAAGTTTGCCGGTTGTGTATACAGCCCGGACACGTGGTGCGAGATTGTCCGACATTTAAATGTTTTAAATGTGGAAATCAGGGGCATTATGCTCGCGAATGTGCGGGGACGGAGAGATGCAGTGACTGTGGGGAGAAGAGGGCTTTGTGTGTGTGTGGAGCATCGGCGGCGTTCAGGGGAGAGGCGCCGTATTCGGATATTTCATCCAGTCGAGAGGAGATGGCGGAGGTGGAGGGGAGAACTGATGGTGGAGGGGGAGGAGGAGGAGGAGGAGGAGTTGGTGGAGGTGGAGGAGGACCAGAGGACGGAGGAGGCGGGGTCGGCGGAGGGCGGATCTGGTCGCTGGAAACGGAGGAGCTGGACAACAGTCCGGGAGGATGCGGGGCACAGAGATTGTCGCGGTCAGCCGGGCTGCTGAGAGTGAGAGAGGTCAAGGAGGAGAGGTGACTGGAGAAGGAGGGGGAGCGCGGGAGATGAGAGGACAGGAGGAGTGCGTTCCGCTGTGTTGGGCTGAGGGCGGAACGGAGACGGAGGTGGGCTGGGGAAGCAGCGGGAGAGGAGATGGACATAAGTGAAGAAATAATAAAAACAGTTGAAGAGGAAGAAGAAAGGAACAGAAAGGATGAATGTGAAGAATGAGAGGTATGAGGAAAGCTCTGCTGTTTTTTTTTTTCTTTTAGTTTTTCAAGGTATTATGAGTGCACAAATTAAAATTTCCTCGTTAAACTGTAATGGCCTCAGAGACAAAAGGAAAGCAGAGCAGGTTTTCGTTGCACTCCAATACAGACATTATTTGTCTACAAGAAACTCATTGGACTGAGGAAATTATGGGATAGTATAAAGAGACTTTGGAAGGGAGTTTTTTTGTAAATCATGGGGGACAGAGGAATGTGGGGTGGCTATCTTGGTTAAAGAAGGGTGTATAGAAAATGTGAAGGAAATTTATAAGGATAACAAAGGGAATTTTGGTTATTGATTTTGAATTACAAAATGTTTTATTTCGTTTAGTAAATATCTATGCACCAAATGTGGAAACACAAAGGAAAGGTTTTTTTGCAAGGATGTCGGGTTTTGTTAAGGGGAACTGTATGATAGTCGGGGATTTCAATGTATGGTGCACGAGATTAGACGCGTGCAGTGTTGGGTCTTTTAAAAATGACACATCGAGAATAGCGCTACATAATATTATGTTAAAGGAGGATTTAATTGATGTATGGAGGGAGGAGAATCCTATAAAAGGAGTTTCTCTAGAAGACAAATGGTCTTAGGAAAACTAAAGCAAAGCAGAATTGATTTATGTTTGGTTAGAAGATGTGTGGGGATTTATGTGACGAATTTAAAATATAATTTTCTGGGGTTGAGTGATCATGCAGCGCTAATTTTTCAGTTGGGGGAAAGGGGAGGGAGGGGGGGAGGGGTATGGTGTTTGAATGCGTGTTTGTTAGAGGAAGTAGAATATAAAAAAAAGGTTGTAGATTGTATAGTGCGGGAAAAAGAAAATCCATTGAGTTAAATACATGTGCATGGTGGGAGAAGGTAAAAAGTAAAATAAGGCAACTAAGCACGAGATATGCGAAACTGAGGAATTTTCTGAGGAAAAAAAAGAAATTAGAATTGAGGGAGGAGTTGGAGGAGGAGGAAGGAAGAGCTGACGTGGACACGGAGAGGGGGTTAAAGCTGCAGGGTAAATGGAAAACTTGGGAGAAGAGAAGATCATGGGTGCAATAATAAGGAGCAGGGCTAAATATGTGGTGGAGGGAGAAAAGTGTACGAAATTTTTCTTGAACCTGGAAGGAAAGAGACAAAGGAAAAATTTTATTTGGGAGTTAGAAAAAGACACAGGAGAAAAAATAAGCGATTATGTAAGCATTTTAGAGGAGGTGCAAACCTATTATGAGAGTTTGTTTAAAAAGGAAGGAATAAATAAGGAGTTAGTGGATAAGGTTCTGGGCACGGTGGGGGTGGAGCTGACGGAGGAGGACAGGGAAATGTGTGATAAGAGATAACTATTGAAGAAATTCGAGAGGCAATAAATCAAGCAAAAAAATACAAAAGTCCAGGTTCAGATGGCTAACAAATGAATTTTATAAGACCTTTATTGACGTATTGGCTCCAATACTTATGAAACTCTTCGTTTGCATGGAAGAGAGACAAGAGGTGCCTGATTCTATGGCGACGGGGATTATCACATTACTATATAAGAATAGAGGAAACAAAAATAAATTGGAAAATTATAGACCATTAAGTTTTTAAATTGTGATTATAAAATTCTAACAAAATCTTTTGCAAATAGAATAAAGGTGGTTGCAGGTAGTATCATTTCGGACACTCAGGGTACA